>NC_049171.1:39784887-40084887 GCF_009769625.2 Cygnus olor
GCAGAAGATACTTTCTTTTCATCATAGCACCTTAAAATTTGTCAGACGATCTTATCACCACTGCCCGAAGGTATGTGGCACTATTTGATTGACCATGTTTGTTTATATAGATATTCTGCCTTAGAGAGAGCAACTGTATTTCTGTGTTAGAAAGATCCCTCGGCAATTTGACAGAGAGAAGGTGTAAAAAAGTGAAATTTCTACATTACTTTAATGATGCTTGGCTTTTAGCTTGACCTAAATGACATGGCCATCACTTGAAAAAAGGTTTGTTGAATTGGGTCTGTGATCTGTGTAGGAAACTGCTCCTTTGAGCATACGTGTGAGGGTCAGTATGGCATTCCTATGGCTGAGAGAAACCCTGGTTTGAATAAGTCCTTAAGTCCTGTAGGCTGGGATAGTCAGTACAGTGTGAATGGCTTCTCAGCAGCTTTAAATCTCTGAATCTGGTGTAATTTGACTCTTGAGGCATAAGATACCTCTTTTGATATATATTGTATTATATCAAAATATTATATATAATATAAGGACCTTCTTTGTAAAACCAAAATATTATATATAATATTTTGATATATATAATACATATATTATATACCATATATATAACAATAATCTGATATATAATATATATGAGAGAAGCCTGCTTCACTCTTCCCAGCTCTTGCCTTCTTCACCAGGTTCTCCTTAACATTCATCACATAGACCTGAAGTGCTGTAATATCTTATTGCTTAGAGGAAGTCTCATTTTTCAAGATGTGGAGTACCATCCCCCATTCCTAACAGCAAATGAACTCCCAGGTACTTCCATACTTCAGGAGCAAATTAATTCATCCCATTTCCACCAGGTATTCCTCTTCCCTGGCACAGGCGGCTGGAAACAGAGAGTCTGTCAATAAAGTGGGGTGATTTGCGTGCAGCAGTTATCCATTCGTTTCAACAGAAGATAGGGCTTTCAAGCAGAGCCATATGGTTATCGGTTTCCAATCTAGAATTTTAGGCTATCTGTAATAGTAAATTGTAGAAATAAAAAGTGTCTCTTACTGAACGGATTTGGACATTCTGTCACCATTAATGTGCTAATAAAGGCTTTGCTTGAGGACATTGTGGAACAACACACTTCTGTTAACGTTGCTCAATAAAACTATTAATACGATCAATTTGATTTGAAATGTCTCTTGTCTTGTAAAGTATCAGATCATTAACTTTAACAATGTCAGAGAGTTCTGGCTATCAAATTCAACTAAATTAATGTCCAAGGAATAGCTAAGCGCTCATTTTGCATAGTGGAAAGTATTAATGTGCCATAATGGAAAGTATTAATGTGCTACTAGATGTAAATAAACTGAGCAACCTTCAAATGCTTCAGGAAGGATGTAGGTTTGCACTAGTACATGCCATAAAAAAGTGACAATGAGAGAAAGGAGGAACAGAAAGAAACAGTAATAATTCTTGAACTGAAGTTATGTGCTAAAGAAAAATGGTATCAAACACCTGAAAATCACTTGTAATCATAGGAATACATGGGTTCTCAGGGTCTCACGACAGGTTACATGTTAAGGAGAGAGAAGAAATAGCATTGGGAAGTGAGTAAAGAGGAAGCTATGCATAAGCATTTTCATTCAAATACTAATCTTCCCAGTTTACAGTACTTCAGCTCACACTGTTAAAGTCTTGGAATGCATGAAAGTAAACTGAAAGATGTGGTCTGAGCTTTCACCTAATTTGCTCTGTTTCATAGAATCATAGAATATCCAAGTTGGAAGGGACCCACAAGGATCATAGAGTCCAAATCCTGGGTCTCCAAAGGACCACTCAAGTCCACAGAAACAGACTAGGTCTAGTCAGAAATAAAATGCCCTGAAATTCATCTAAAGTGTAGGTTAAAACCTCCATACTGATTATTTCACTCAACAAGTCCACTTCTATTGGGCTGATCTGCTTGCTTGTGTGGCCATAATAAGTGAAATATACTGGGGACTCCTTCCCCTGCCCAAAACATATGCTTTCACACAAACACACTATAATTATATGCATAAATTTTGACCAATCCAAGAGCAATTTTCCTAATTACATTTAGAAAAGTCGTAATTTTAAGCTTGTTCTTAAAAGCATCTGTGGATTCTCTGTTACTGGGAATTCCAACAGCCAAATTTAATAATAACATGGAGCTAAGCCTAGTGTGAGCAATGTGAGGACTGGAAGGGAAGCTAAAGGGATAATGGGAACTGAATGGGTTATTTCCAAATTCCTGTGGATACACAGTGCTTTGTTTTTTCCACCTTGCTCTAGTCCAGTGCTTCAAATAAACTCACACAGCACTAATCCTGGGAACTGACAGCCTGAGAGGCAACTCTGCTGAAAAAAGGACTGGGTGGATGCCAAACTGAACATGAACCAACAGTGTACTTACTCTTGTTGCAAGTGAGGTACATGTGTATAAGGAAGAGCATGTCCAGTGGACTGAAGGAAGTTACTCTTCCCCAGTCTGTATTGGTGAGGTTGTACCTAGAATAGCTTGAAGGCCAGTCACACAGATGACAAAACTGTGGCTCTTCACAGTAGTGGCAGGTGATACAACAAGGGGCAATGGTCAGAAACTGTGTTCATGTTGGTCATTAAGAAAATGTTTTTGCTCTGAGTGCAGCACTGGAGCAAGTTACACAGATTTCTAGTGTCTAATGTTGGATATTTTAAAGACATGGCTGGGCACAGCTCATCTAGTGCTTGTGGTGGACCCGTTTTAAGTGGGATATTGGATGAGGTGACCTCCAGAGGTCCCTTCTAACCAACACTCATGACAGTACATGTCTCTGAATCAAACTTGACTGAATATTAGGGGAACAACAAGATGAGTAGTTTTGTTAATTAGAATACTTGGCCTGGTTTGGTCACAGGTAGCTTAAGCTATACCACTCACTGGGACACCAACAGTCATTAGCGGTTACCTGGGAAGAGTATGTCTGTTTTCTTCTAAGATTTCGTAGTAAGGAGAGGTAAAAACAAGGCAGAGAAAATAGAGGAAGAGCTTTGGAGAGCACTGAAGAGCCTGACTTACTATTGCTCAGACAGAGAGGGGGAGGGAGAGGAACAGCAGCTGCTTCTTGTACGATGGCCCTCATTCTCCCACCCAGAAGTAACAGCTACCCTGCACATTTCCAGCTGCAGTGAGAGCAATGGCTGATTTCCACCCCAGCAACCTGCAGCCTGAGGCAGCTGCCTACATCACCTTGCCTTGATGCTTAGCTCTGATCAGGTCTTACAAATTTGCTCCAGGGAACAGAGCAGCTGCACTCAAAATATTGAGCAGATATCTTCACGTCCACCTCAGTACTGAAGGCTTGCCTTTTCCTCCCCATGGGGTGGCTCAGAGGAAGAGGTTAGGAGCAGAGCCAGGTGTCAGCATGGCCTTAGTCAGAAATCTCAATTTTCATAACTTTACTGAGATATGGGGAGATAAAGCCACAAGCCAGCCTCAGAAATGTCACACATATGGAATGGCAACTGGATATTACCCACAGAGGCATATCTGAGCAGGTGTCTGCTTAAAAAGCAGCTGCCTGTGTGATGGCTTCTCTTCATTGTCTATGTCAGTTTTCTCATCCAAAGTCAATGGGATCAGTGGCATTGAAATTACTGAGTACATCATTTCAGATCTGATTTTAAAATGACTTTTTCTTTCAAAATACAGCTTTTCTTTCCAGTTTGACTTTTATCGATGATATTTTTGGTTAACATCACACTTTAGATTATTTTTTCTTAGAAATCAGTGCCTTCATTCTGTTTTTCAGTTCCTTTCTGATAGTTTTAGTGATGCAAAGGCAACTTTCTGTGTTGTGGAACTGAAGAAGCAGGCTCCACTCACGACATGACAGTCTGTTAGAGAATGGTAAATATGACCTATGCCTGTAAGAGTCTAAATGGATTTTTCCGCTTCTCTATTTTCAAGATGTGACAAAATTACTAGGTAGCTTATGTACCCGAAGTCAGAAATACACTAGGAGCAGAATACTGTCAACAATACTAGAGAAACCTGATTTTAGCTCCATCACAACACAGCAGAGTTATGCTTTTATGGTGCATTAATTCAACACCTGCAGGCACTCTCATTCCATGCTCAAATTACAGGCTGTCTTGTGAGTAGTTAAGGCTTTGGACTGGAGTGTGGAGTAAAGTCATGTGGGCTTTATTGATTTGCACAGGGCTGGGTCCTAATACAGTATGTAAGTTGCAGATAGATGCTCACTCATTGCCTAAAATGGAGACAAAGGATGCGATATATTTGAGATGCTTTATTGACATGTCCAGTTTTTAGAGTTTTTCTCCTCTAGCCAGTCAGCTTTAAAATAGTCACTTCTTTAAATGCAAAAGAAAAAAAAGAGATACTGACAAGTGATCAGTATTCAAACCTGTATATTTTCTTATCAGTTGAAATGATAATTTAAAAGACACTTCAAACTCTCAAAAAATATTTTGAAGTGCAGGATCACATGAATTAGAAAAAAAAAGCCTTGATTTTGTTGTTTGTATTAATACATTAAATCAGAAGAATTAGGGAAGCTTGACATGATTTGAAAGTAGGCAGCTGAAAGTATTGTTAGGATGTTGGACT
Source organism: Cygnus olor (assembly GCF_009769625.2). Classification (NCBI taxonomy): domain Eukaryota; kingdom Metazoa; phylum Chordata; class Aves; order Anseriformes; family Anatidae; genus Cygnus; species Cygnus olor. Next base: position 39,789,497 of record NC_049171.1, read on the forward strand.
ATTGAACTGCTCTGGTTCCTGTGCTGGGACTGGAAGTAACAGAGAGGCTGGAGGGGAGGCCATGAATGAAAAATACATGTATTTCTGTATCTTGGGTAAATGTTTAACAGGCATAATGAGACTGCTGTGGGGCATGTTACTATGCTCCAATAGGCAATGTGTGATTGTTGTTTCTCTGGTTTCCTTAACATGGCAGTTTCTTTATAAGGTCTCTGCCCAGCAGAGTATAAAACAGGGGTGTTTCTGAACTGAGCAGAGAGCAGCAGCTGCTGCTTCACACCCAGGAAAGATACTGCTCCTCTCCTGCATTTGGAGCAATGGTGCTCCTGAGTTCCTGAAGTGCCTTGCACTGATTTACCTCTCCAGGCTGGCTTCTTGCCTTTAGGCAGACAGTAGCTCTCAAGCCACTTTTGCCTCACCAGAGCTTTGAAATGAGAGCTGCTCTGTCACCAGGAGCAGATGGTTGTTGGTGGATGATCCTGCTGAATGAATGCCTGCTAGTATTCACAATGGGACAGTTACCGACAATTAAGTCTTGGTACCATTCAATTTACTAAAGGAGGTGTGCATGTGTCAGCATATCCTATTCCACTCTTATAAGACACCGCTAACTGCAGTATTAGGACTGCTAACTTATGCAGTGTCAAATCAATAGTGAACATCTTGCCTGGATTTAATGGGTACTAGTCATACGTTGTAAAGTTAATATACAAAACCACAAACTATAACAGCAATGAAAAGACTTGTACCACATGGCTCTCTAGTGCTTTGTCCTGTCCCTGATGATGGTCAAAAGGAGATATCTAGGAAAGAGTACAAGAACAGGGTGCATAACACATGATACTTCTCGGGATGCTTTCCCTGCTTCCAACCATTTGCAGCTCAGAGACTTCCTGACCTGGAGATGTTTTCTTTGAATGTATACTCTGAAAATACTTCTGGTCTGCGAAGTTGCCCAGCCTCTCCTTGAATCCATGTAAGCTTTTAGCTTCTGCAGCGTCCTGTAGCATGCAGTTCATCAAATGCATGTGCTTTTCTAAGGTCATAGACTCAGAGACTCAGAGGTCAGTCTGATTCCTCATGTCAACAGGATTCAGTCCCCCATTGCCATCACAGCAGGATTGGGCTTCAAAAAAGATCTTCTTCAGTACCCTCCCTCTGTACCTGTTAATACACGGTAATATTGATTAATGCACTCACCACATATGGTGTAGGCACTTGTCTTACTCCCCATCCACCCTGGATACACATTAATCAACACTACAGTATGCTATAGTATGTCATGTCTCATTGCTTAGACATTTTCCTACTCCCTTATGTTGTTATTAAATTGAAGAAAACTAAGCATTCAGACAGAAGTAATAGATCAACATAACTGGATTTGTCTTAATACACCCCAGATGAAATTTCCAAGAAGAGGTTCATGGAAAATATTTTTGGGCATAGAAAATCTTTTTTGAAGAGTTAAATCACAAAGAATTGTTTTCTCCAACTGCAGTAAAAAACAAACAAACAGGCCTTTTTTTCTTTTATTCTCCCATGTGTCCCACAAGATAAAGATATTATTTCTTATTGCCCCCTCCCCCCCCCATTTTAAAAAGAAAATCAGATTATGGCTTCAGAAAGACATCATTTCAGCCTCATATATTTTTTTTTTCTTCTGTAAAATAGGGTACTGTTAATAGATTATAGGATAGCTACAACTTTGCTGTAGCTTAGTTTAAGCCCAGTGGTGGTGGTCTTTGGTTTCCCTAATGTTAGCTGCAAGAAGTTAAGTGCCTGTTCTGAGCGTCCAGCTCTGGAGTTGACACAGAGGGATGGATGTCTCCTGAGAAAGACTTATTTTGTCAATGGTAGGTTTTTAAAATCAGCCTCTAGAGATGTTACTCCTTCTTTATTGGTTAGAGGCTATTGACTCATTGTGGTCTAGCTCAGACTACACACTTCCTCTGGGAAAAGTTAGGGCCTGAAAGATGGAGGTGGTAATTGCACTTAGAGAAAAAGCAGCATGACAGAGTATGATTACAGTTGTATTTGATATATCAGGCTTCAAATATATACAAATTAATATACAGTAGACATAAATAATGGAAAAATATGTTTTCATAGAAGCATAAAGTAGAGAACACAAGCAGAAAGGACTAGTGGAGCAGACTGCAGGTCCTTCTGGTGTGAATGGTTACTGGTGTGAATTGTTCTGTTATAGGCCATACGATTAATTCATATCTTTAACTTATCACTAAATCAATATGGTTGCTGATCTTAATGTAGTGTGAGGAGCTACTTTCCAAGAGCAGGAAGTGGCACAAACTATCCCATAATCATTTACTTGGTGTGCCAGTGACAATAATGGTAAAGCAAAAGAGCTGATGATGGTAACTAGAAGTTTTGCACTCAGTTTTGTGCTCTCTGACCTGGCTCTAGGGTACAAAAAGTTTCTTTGACATTTGTTTCCGAGATTATGGGCACAACTGTGTCTTTTAATAAGAAGTTTCTGAGTTTATAAGCAGCCTAGTAATTGTATGCTGTGCTTTAATGTGCTTACACAAAATGATCAGGATATTGTTGCTCATGCAATCCTTACCATACCATTTTATCACTTCTGAATTCAAGTTCCATGACCCACTAACATAATTTTTGTTTGAAATTCTCTTAAATAAGCCCATGGCTTTCTTAGCGTTTTTTTCTTCTAGAAGTGTGAACTCAATTATCAATATGCCTTGAAGGTTATTGGTACTATATGAACAGCATGTAGAAACTATAATGTTCCTACGTTCACCACATATCAGCTACTCTGAAATAAAGGACATTCAGAGCATTGCAAAGATAGTAATAATAAGAAGAAGTCCGGAAGAACTTTGATGCAGGAAGGATTTTGATGCATAATTGAGAGCTTTATTCATGGAATGATATTTTCCAGAGTATTTATGCAGTGTCTTACATCTTTAAGCAACTGTATAAACAATAAATAATCCTTCTCATCAGTGTCACTATATCCTATTGAAAAAGTCCCCAGGGCACTATAAATAAAGGTTATCTTGCAGCCATCAACAACAAGCAGAAGGATTTCCCCAATGACATTTATGAAGTTTTCAGTAGTGTTTTGATTTGATTCAGCATTTTTGATAGCAGCTTAGTGTTTGCCTGCTTGAAATGTTCAAAGGCAAGCAAGTCTGTTAGGTTCATAAATCCCTCAAGTCCCTGAAGGACTTCAGGATCTTGCTGGGAAATCTCACTTCAATCCACTGCTCACCAGGGTGCATGTGAAACTTCACTTGTGTTGAAACCTGTGTCAGGACTGTCCCTAGGTATGCCTATAGGATGAGAAAAGGCAAACCTGCTCTTACTCCAGCCAAAGTTTATTACTTCAGGTTCAGGGCAGCTTGTATGTCTTATAGCCAAGCTCAGGGTATTAGGCAGCATAAATTTGCATCTGGTTACTCTCACCTACTTAGACACCCAGTGTCTCTAGATAAATATACAAGCTCTCATCGATGTGTCATATGTGCAACTCCAAATGTTAAGCTATTGTTCACTGCAAGGTCCCCATGAGGTAAGAAACTGCTGTCATCCTAATTTTACAAGTGAGAAACTGAAGCTCAGTGGCAAGATTGTTAAAGATACCTTTATAGTCTTTTGACTTCCATAGAAGGGGGGTCTTCTCAATACTAATGAAACTCTTATGCTAAAAGATGTACTTAATTTCACTTGAAGGGGCCTGTTCAGCAATGTCAGGGATTGATCCCTCCTTACTAGGTATCTGAGATCAAATATATTATCCATTATTTTTTGCCTTCAGATTAAATCAAGTGGAAAAAAGGGAGAGAAACTAGTTTAGTAAGAATAAATAAATAAATAAAAATTATAAATCTGTTACTATTCCTCTCAGCTTACCTTTTTCTTTTGTCTGAGGACTTACCAGTGAAAGAGATGAGAACTGATTGTCTTCTGTGAACACCTTTGGATTTCAGTGTGGGGGTGATACACGATATGGAAGCAATTTTCAGGAATGAATCAGGAACTCTGGACTTACATCACATGGGCCTTCCAGGTGCTTAATTTACTTTGGAAACGAGACTTGGGGTACAGATGTCAAATGCAATGGGCCACTTGTTGCTCTTTCAGGCCTTTTTGAGTTTACCACCTCTGTGACATTGATAGGTCAATTGCATGCTAATCAACTCAAACCTGCCTTAGCTTCCAGACACATATATCTAAATGAGCTAAAATTAGTCATTTGCTTTGACAATCCACAGGAGTTTTTCAGCAACAATCCTGGCAATGAACATAGCATCCATAGCAATAAAGGTTATAATCTACCTCTGTGAATAGCACCACTGACTCTAAACCAGCTTCCAGTTACTTTGGTGATCAATTCTTCTGAGCCTGAGCCTTGTGTATTTTTGAAAATGTCGAAATTTGACAACTAAGAGTGTAAGGGAGGATAGGAAGTGCTTGATCTGTCCACCAAGAGGTGCATCGTGCAGATTCATGCTATCAGAACAGGAGTCAATTCAGAGTTGACCAAATCTATCAAATTAGTTTGGCATGAGCTAACGAGGTGTGCTACCATTTTGAGATCACCAGTTTATGTGCAGCACATAATGTGACCAAAGCAGATTAATTTGGACCAAAGGTGCATTTTTGTTTTAGGCACTTGTTTTGGGCACTCTAGCTGAGCTGCACGCAGTCAGCAAGAGCCCTCCACCCTTTTTCCTTTTCTTTCCTCCCCACCCAGGGAAAGAGAATATTCCTTATCCCTGGAGCTACAGATGATAAAAGGTGTGTCTTTTATGCCTCCTTAGTGAGTAAATGCAAAGGGCTGAAATTCAAAGTTTCTAGAAGATTGAGTAATTTCCCAGTCATAGTTGCAAATATTTTTCACCTGTCCTGATTTCCTTACCAAGGGATTTGTTTCTGTCAGATTTCCAAGTAAACACAATTTAGCTTTGGAAAGTAATGAAAATGCTGATTTCTCCAGGAAAATGGGTTGTGAAGTTTCTGTAAGTCCCGGCTCCAGATGTGGCTGAGGTAGTGATTGTTAAGAATAAATATTCCTGTGGCTCACTCAGTGACTGGTGAGGAAGCCAGTTATTACATTGATCTTAAATTGCAGTTTGGCTTTTTAAGATCATTCCCACTGGTGGTTTATATAAAAGGCATTCTGTGGTCCTAACCTGCCCAGTGACTTTGAGGTGCCATGGTTGGATCTCTTACTTGGGCACGGCAGAATGCTCTGAGCAATGCTTGGCCATTCCTGTCACTGGGGCACAGTACTTGCTCTGTTTCCTTTTTCTTTTTATGTTCCTTGTTATGGAGTATTTTGTTTCTCATCTGCGGCACAAGCAAGTGACACTCAAAGCCCAACCACAGGAGAAAATTGAAAAAAACACTCGCTGATATCAATCAGAGAAGACATGAGTTGCCTGGAGAAGAGAAGAGCTGTAGATTTCCACTTTCAGAGGACATTCCTTGCCTTGTACCTTTCAAACTTGTTAGTGTAGTTGCTGATCCAAGCAGTATTTCTGGCAATTCTCGTTAGGGCTCCCCTGTCCAAAGTCAATGACCTGCCTACATCATGTAGCAATCCACACTGCCCAGGTCCTTACATCTACTTGGTCATGGGTTTGATAGAAAAGAGGCTACTCTTATACCTCTTATACACTTGCTATTGTTGCTATTATTATCATTATCATTTGCACTGTTTCTTCTCTATACAGTATTAAACACTATGTACTGAGATGGTCATCACAATCAGAAATCTTGCACTGTGGAAAGTTTGATGCTGGCTTCAGAAAAACAGATGCTTGCATTTGTACAAATTGCACCTGAGCAGATAAGCAAAAAAATATTTTTTTCTCCTTCTTTTTGAGCTGATTTTCCCCTTTTGGTATAACATAATGAAACTATCTCAATTTTCAAACCAGACTGACTTGTCCCTGGAAATCACCTTTATTTTCATTTACATTTCTGTTGAAATATGTTGCCGAAAAAACCATTGAGAACTGTGTATATTTTCAGTTATGTTTTTACATGCATTTTGCACTCCTTATTACAGTGACAGTAGAACTGTCAGCTATCACCATTTATCCAGACATAGTGCATAATCACTGGGTTGAGCTGTCGGTAACTCAGAGCTACTGAGTCACCTCTACCAGAAAAAGGTGCTGAGGCCCTCAGGGTGAGCAGGGACAAAAAGGGATTTGGGAGTGTGAGGGCTGGAATCAAATGCAGTGTGGCAAGCAAAGACTCAGCTCAGATCTTAATCTTACAACATTCCCAGGGTTAATCTAAAGAGAAAAAGAGAGTGAAAAGTAAGCTCAGTGTTGGGACTTGACATTATCAATATTCATAGGATGTAATTGTAATTGGATGATGAAAAAGCTAAACAGTAGAAGAAGATACAAGATACAAAGTCCTTAAAAGTGTTGTGTGGGAAATATCCATAAGAAGGGAATGTCATTTTATGGGCAATAGTGGGAAGGAGGTGAAGATAGTTTCTGCTACAAAAATCCATGGTAGCTAATCCTACTTCTTTGGGTTGCTACTTATTGCTGGCCTGCCTGCAAGGTTTCCCTAGAAATGTTCTTTCTGGAATATGGAAGGGCATATGACATATTATGATGGATGACTAGTTGTCTAAGATGGTGTAAATATCCCCTTCAGGAAGCAGAATTGCAACCAGGTACTTTGACAAGTTTCTGCCTCTTCTGGAAAGGAGTAGAGAGAAAAGAGACCACAGTGTAAACTGCTATTAGAGAGCTCTAAATAGCTTGATCAGCAAAATAGCCTGGGGAGGACACAGCCTGATAATGAACTCCTTCTATGAACTTTCTGTTATGGAAATCTGGTACTTGTGAGAGGAACAATCCAAGATGTTTCATAAACATTTTTAATAATTAGTAGGAAGCATAACTTTTCAGTGGTTCTAAACATCAGCCAGTCTCATTGACTTTTATTACCTCCTAAAGAGAATTTTGTAGTAGGCTTTTACATATGACTTGATAATATTTTTCAAGAGAAAACAAAACATAACAAGAACAGCAACACTGGGCCTGGAAATATTCTGATTTGTTGCAACAGCAAGGATCTCACATGCTTTAGCAAAGGCCCATGTTGAGCTGATATGCTCCATGCTTTTGTCACACTTTTTCTCACTCTGTTTAAATTAAATCCCCAAACTACCATTGGGTTGATTTCTGGTAGATCAACAGTGGTATAAAGCTAGTTTTTCTTGGTTGATAAAATCTGTTCCCTCTGCAATGGCGTTTTTTATTTTTTATTTTTATTTTTTAAAAAATAAACAGTGATCTATATTAGCAAAGTAAGAAATGTGAGGGTAGATCCAATTGCCACACCAGAGAGCCTATGCGTGTTTAAGAAACCAGCCTGGTTCTCATAACAACGCTACAATACACTGTGAATAATTTTTGTTTTAATTTTATGGCAGTGTGAGCTCTGCTCCCCATATACAATACAGTACTCTTTGTACAGACAAAGTGGAAATGACATTTATCCAAATACACTGGCTCAATGAACCTTGGTTTTGATGACCTTATGCCTTTTTGGTCTTCTGGTTTAACTGTGTTACTTTTATTGTTGGCTTTAAAGCAATTAAATGTGGCCTGAAAGCCTTTTCTTATTTCCTGTTTCTTTTTTTTTTTCCCTCTTTCTTTTCTCATTGTAGAAAAAATACTGACTATGTCAAGAACAGACACTTAGGTTATGGATTTTTTTCTTTTTTATTACTATTTTTTATTACAAGCAGCTCTAAAGACCTTTTAATTCTCTTGATTGTTTAAAGAGCCTTCATGAAAACATGACATCTCAGACGTAGAGATAGGTATAATTGAGTGCAAAAGTCTGTTTGCCAGGACTCTACTACAGTAAGATCCTAAGGAATTCAACAAAAAGGAAGGGGTCAGTAAGGGTTTAGTGGAATTTGATAGGAGGCCCCATACAAATATCCACATGAAACTATAGCCAATTATTCTGTGCTGAATATTATGCCCTGATGAAAATAAAATACCTGAGTTTAATCTTTCATTCAGAGTAAAGATTTGTAGTATAATGACCTGATTTAGCTGAAAAAGGGAAAGAATAAGCAAGTCTGACAGCTGAGTACAGAAGAGGGATTAATCTCAAAAGTTGCTAGTCTTTGTTTCCCATCCTTTCATTATTATGCAATCAGAGCAAAGAAAGAGCTAGCTGCTCTGACACAGCTCCAATTGCATTGCTTGGAGAAACGGGGAAGCCTGGTGGAGAGAGGTTTTCCATTACTTACAGGCAGAGGAATTGACAAGAAAACTGAGAGAAATGGAGCCGGTTGGCCCATCTCAGTCTGCCTGGGGCCTAGGGCAAAAGCAGGCTAACAGTGCCTGCATTCAGCACCAGGCACAACAGGGGCAGCTGTAGGTAGGTACATCAGGGTGGCACATCTCACAAGGTGCAGTTAGCCCACTGAATGCATAATTATCATTCTTTTCAGTTTTACATTTGACCTCTTGAATGTCTGACAAAAGGACTAAGAGACAATGTTGCAGCATACGTTAATGTTATCTGCTCTTCTGATCTGTCTGACAATGCCTCTTCTCAGTGTATGACATGATGCCAGCTCTCATTCATCTTGTGAACATTTATTGCCACCAGCTTACTGCCATCCACAATGCACCATTAAATGTCAGTGGTTGTTGCAAGGCACTGCCGTGCATCTAATCACTCCAGCTGACCAGAGTTTTACCTGAAGATGCCACAGTGTACCTTGTATTTTTTATACCAGCTATTAGAGCTAATGCTTTTAGTAATCGCATTCTCAATAACCACCATGTTAAAGTAACAAGAGACATAAAGGCTAGCAAGAAAACATCCCATAAGTATATTAGAAGCAAGAGAAAGACCAAGGAGAAAAATGGATTCACTATTAAACAAATAATAAATAAGCTACCAAAAGATGAGGTTGAGAAGGCTGCCATGTTTAGTGACTTTTTTTGTGTGTCAGTCTTCACTAAAATGGTCATCTGTGCTCATAAATTTAACAAAGTTAATCTCAAAAGCAAGTAATAAGGAAGGAGATAGGCCAAAGAGGGAGTATTTAGATCTTGGATGTTTTCAGGAACAAAACAGGTTTCATGTCTCAGTAAATTCACTGTAATATGAAGCCTGGAAAATGTAATCTTAGAGCTATGTGTGGTCATCTTTGATAATTCTAGGAGCACGGATAGGCTTCCAGAAGATTGGAAGGGAGAAAGCATTGTCTGCTTTTGAAAAGTGGGTGACAGGAGGAACTAAAAGTCCTAGAATGTTTTTTTTTAGCTTTGATTTCTGGAATAAAGTTGCAACAAATATTCAAAGTATTTGTAAACACGTGGAAAATAATAAGGAAAGAAGTTAGTAATCATCATAGATTTGCCAAGAACAAATTAAGTCAAACATCTAATTTCCTTCTGTAACTAAATAATACCTGCCCTTATGGATAGGTAAGAAACCGTCAATGACATACTGTTTTCTCCTGATAACAGTTGATATTCTCTCTCATGGCATTTTATGAACTAGCTAAGGAAGCACTCTATAGATTTAATTAACATAAGAATAGAGTGAAACTCTTTGGAAACGTATTTAGAAAATAGATATCAAAACCTCAGTATCAGTCTGCCAGGTGTTACACTTTTCAATATTTTCATGATTTTTTGGATGATGCCAATACGTAAGGAGCATACTGAATGACAGGATTGGATTTTAGAAGGAGTTTGAACAGTTAAAGGTGGAGTCTAAGGCAGCACAATGTAGGTCAACAATAAGATATTCTTAGGCTCGGACAGAAATAATATTACAACAACACAGATTGGGGAGTAAGAGGCTAGGTTGGATCTTGGGTGACCATGAATCACAAACAGAACAATATTAAAAATGCAATTTTGTTGTGAATTAATAGGATAGTTGCACAGGTGTATTACTTGTAGTGTATATGTGATCATTTCCCCCTCTTTTCAGTTTTGTTAAAGTCTCACTAGGAAAATTATGTCCAGGTTTGGGTACTAATTTTGAGAAAGATGTGGCTTAGCTGGAGGCATTTCTGCAAACAGAACTTGTGGCAGTAGAAAACATTACTTAGGAAGAAAGGCTTACGAAATTAGAATTGTTAAGGAAAGAAGGAGAATATTGGAGGGAGACAAGTTTTGCACAACTTAAAGTAAGGAGGAAACTGTTCCCTTTATGTTCTGTTGACAGAACAAGAGACAAGAGGCTTTAATCGGAACAAAGAAGACTCATGTTGGAAATTAGGAATAATGATATGAGAGCAAAGACAGGAAAACCATAGCACAAACTGTGAGAGACAAAACACAAACTGTTGTGGGATCTCCACCTAAGGAAATCCTCTGTCTGGCATAACTTGGGAACAGTTCAGTCGGGAGAAGGATTAGATATACTATGAAAGTCACTTCCAGTCCTATTTTCTATAATTTTTGGTGAGTATATTTTTATTTTCTTTCCAAGATGAAGTTCATCCTTAAGAGTGACTGTGAAGTGAAATACATTATTCAGAAAAAAAAAAAGCCAAACACCTAAATTGACTTGGTATCCACTTGAGTGCTCATATACATGCCTGTGACCACTTGCAAGCTTAAAATGGGCTTTTTGCACTCTGTGTGAGATGTGGTACTGGACAAAACCTAGGAGGTAGATTTCAAAATACTCCTGGTGTACTTGTAAATGCATAATAAGTGATGAGTATTACTGTATATGTAAGACAGTTCTCAGTGAGTTAGAAGTTAGCCTTATATTTTTCAAAAATGTTCACCATTTTAGAAAGCCTCAGGCTTTGTCTCATTTTGAGACACCCAGTTGTCTTAAGCTGGGCTCTAGAGCAGAATGGTGCATGGAATTGGTTGCCACTTTGGTAAATGCTGGCTTTGGTCACTGTAGTACAGTTTCCAAAACAAAACCTTAGCTGTCCTCACTGTAACCTTCTTACTCTTACAGTTGTAGGCTATGAATACATTGACACCCAATCTATGATCCCAAAGGTTTTCTCGTTAATAAGTTTTCTTGTTAAATTTCAGGGTTGTAAGGTCAGGTTCCAAACACTTGGGAGTTTTTCTGTTTCATCAGAAGACTCTGAGCTCCTCTATTAGGATTGTTGATTTTGGCTTGTATTTGCAATCAAAACTGAATAATTAAAAAAAGCAGCAGTGGTTCAAAATAATTGCCAGTTATAATTACAAACCAAAATCAACAATCCTACAGCCTACTGGCTCCGTCTGTTTTTCTTTTTTCTTTTTTTTTTTTTTTTTTTTTTTTTTTTCCCTGCTCACTGCAGCTATATCTCCCCTATTTCCTCTTCTCACTCAGCACTGGTCACCTTCCATTTGCTGCTGGACCCCCTGACAGGGTCAAGGGCAGGGCTGCTGTTAGGACAGTGCCTCCTATTACAGGCATTCTCTTCCCATGTAGGGGCTTTGTTATCTCTTCTCCCAAGAACCTGTCATGTGAAGAATGCTTCTTGTTGAAGGAAACATCAAGTAGCCAACTGAATTGATTATAAACTTTTATTATTGTTTGTTGAACTGACAGCCGGAAAATTGATCCTCAGTTAACAGTTCTAATTTCTATGACTGTGTATCTAACTCTTTGAAAAGAATTCAGATTTCTCATTTAATAACTTAAATATATTCTTTTTGCCTATGTGTCATATCCTGGATTTGCATAATGAGATTTGAAAGCATGTCCAGAGGTAAAGAACCCCTAAAATAACCTAGATTATGTTGAAGGAGACAAGGAGACATTAACATAGAAGCCACAAGAGTGTGAAGAATAGCTTTTTCAAGCTGTTAAATATTCCTTAAGTTTACAGTATCATCTAATATGACATTTCATCACAGGCTACAAAGGCAAAACAATTATCGCATAGGACAAATAAATGAGCTCAAAGTATAAATGAGAAGAAGCAAAACAGAAGACAGTTTCAAATATTATCATTCACACTGATCAGAGACCATAGTGAACCACCTTCAGCTACCCCAGTATCCTATTTCTAGACCTGAACCTAATTTCAGGTTCAGTTTTCTGCCTTCTGAGGAAGAAAATTGCACTGTTTACCAGAGATTTTTCCCTAACTCTAGTGATGAGAGAGGAAATATGTACTATCTATTTTGTTTAAATTCCTGCAGAAATGTTCAGGAGAATGAAGTGATTGGAAAAACTCTCAGATTTTCTGACATTTCAGCCTCATTAACTTCGGCACTATTTATAAAGAAGCTTCTCACTAGTCAAGAGTTCCCTCTCAGGAAAAAGGTAAATAAAAGGCTTGTTGTTCAATATAATCTACAGAGAGAGAAGACCTTACCTGTAACATCTTTTAGTTTGAAAGTGAAGAAGTGACTTCCTGAAGATTACCCGATCCAAGCTGCAAGGCTCCAGGTTGCACTGGAAATCATTTTATTGTGATGGAAATGAACTACAGAACCAAGACACTTATGGGGTAAAAGGAACATCAACTCTTGTGGTGTACAGAATTTAGGTGGCATTTTTCATAATCTTTCATGGAATATCTAATGGTACTACCTGCTATCAAGTGACCAAACACCAGGCAGAGCATGAATACAGAATCACAGAATAGTTTGGGTTGGAAGGGACCTTAAAGATTATCTAGTTCCAACCCCCTGCCATGGGCAGGGACACCTTCCACTAGACTAGGTTGCCCAAAGCCCCATCCAGCCTGGACTTGAACACCTCCAGGGGTGGGACATCCACAGCTTCTCTGGGCAACCTGGTCCAGTGCCCAATAACCCTCTGAGTATTTTTCTGCCGAATATCTAATCTCAATCTACCCTCTTTTAGTTTAAAGCCATTACTCCTTGTCCTATCCCTACACTCCCTGACAAAGAGTCCCTCCCCAGCTTTTCTGTAGGTCCCCTTTAGTTAATGGAAAGCCACTATAAGGTCTCCCTGGAGCCTTCTCCTCTCCAGGCTGAACGTCCCCAGCTCTCAGCCTCTCTTCATAGGAGAGGTGCTCCAGTACGTTGATCATCTTTGTGGCCCTCCTCTAGACCCGCTCTAACATGTCCATGTCCTTCTTGTGCTAGGGAACCCCAGAACAGAGGGGGAGAATCACCTCCCTCGACCTGCTGGCCACGCTGCTTTTGATGCAGCCCAGGATTTGGTTGGCCTCCTGTGCCGCAAAGTGCACATTGCTGGCTCATGTCGAGCTTTTCATCCACCAGTACCCCCAAGTCCTTCTCTGCAGGGCTGCTCTCTATGCACCCATCGTCCAACCTGTATTAATGTTTGGGATTGCCCTGACCCAGGTTCGTATGTATATAAACAAACCTGACAAATTGGGGTATATTTAGTGAACACAGTTGTGTGTTTCAGCTATGCCACATTCCTGTTGTGTAAACAGAAATTAATACAATACTTTCTTACATTCTTTTTTGTATTCCCTTTTGTTATATGTTAGGAATCTGAACATTATTCTTAAAAGCCCATATTAAAGAAATAGCCTAATAATTTTAATAACATAATAGAGACTAATTTATGTGATATGTTCTGTGGTATTTTGTAGTCAAATATTTGCATAGTGAAGTATTTTTGCCAGTGTTTGCTTTTGTGAGAAGTCAAAAGGGGTGTGATGTGCTTGTGAACACAATGTTCTTTTCTTTCTGCATGCTTTATATTTGATGTGATATGGAAGAAACAACAATAATGAGATTAGATTTGATTATTTCACATAAATGATGAAAAGGAGCCCACATACTTTCAAAATAAAACTGATTGAAATTCATTCTAGTTGGTTCCCATTAATCTTAATTGTAATTCCATATTTCACTTTAATAGGCTAGTAAATTTTAGGAAGCTGTTCTATTGTTCTTATAAACTTGTTTAATTTTTAACTCACGAAGTTATTCTGACTCTGCACCTGGAAAGGAATGCCAACATTTTTATTTTCCATCTGGGTGTTTATATGCCAAGCAGCATCACTCTTATTCAAAGCAGCCACAGAGAATACAGAAAGTTCTGTTTAAAGGCATATTTTGGTACCTGAGATAAATTTGATGGAAGGCTTTGTTTTGTAGCTCAGCTTTCAAAACTAAAGTAAATCTTGCAGTCCACTAGGAACAGGGAACTAGTAAAACAAACCGACAATACAGCACATGTATTTCTTTGGAAAACTGTGCTCAATTTTTTAATGTTCAGAAGGAAGATCTGGCATTTGTAACACAGTACCCAGGAGGAAAAAATTCTCAAACTTTCTGTATTCACTGACTTCAAGGAGAGCTGAGTGTTCTCCACACCTTGCTGGATTGAATCCTTTGTAAACTTTCTCATGATTAATATATGATATGAATATCTATTAAATGTTACAGTAGGTTGATAACACCCAACCATATCACTCATTTATTAAAAGAAATTGTTCAGTCACAGTCTGAACAGGGGGGTGAGAGAGCAGCTCAGCTGCAGTTAGATTGATGACACTTCTAAAAATTGTCCAAGCATGTGTGCAAGAACCTGTCAAAATAAGAGTTTTATAAATGAGAAAGTGAAGGACAGGTAACTTTCCCAATATACAAAAGTTGTGCACATTCATGTGCATGCTTCATTTATTCCCCACTCTCTAACAGGTAAACAATGCAGAAAGAGAACGTTTGCCATTTTTGAGATAGACCGTCTGGAAAAGAAATTTGCCAAGTCAGTTATTGCTGGGGTTACAGCCGCATGCAACATGGTATTGCTGAAGTGCATTTTCACATCAGCAAATTTGTATTGAGTTCAGTGCAGTGGTTCTTTCCCGTTGCCCCAAGAGCCAGCTCAGGTCTTCTGGGCAGCGTTGGCAAAGCAGTCTTTGCCCCCTGGGAGGAAGGGCTGCTTCTGCAGAGAGGATGGGGATAGCAGGGTGAGGAAGCAGGTGGAGATGCAGACCTGAGGCAGGGATGGGGCAGCAATTGCTGCTATGAAGTTGCTTAGTTCAGGCCGCCCTGTCTTGGCAAGAGCATCAGCCCTTTTGTAGGCAAAGGCACCAGGGAACTCATAAGAAATGTGCATTTTTCAGAGGTCTGTTGCACAAGGCAATCGCTCATTTTGCTGAAGCTGTCTCCATTTACATCACAATTAATGAAGTACCATGGTACTATAAAACTTTCAAAGACAACAGGAAATGTGACATTTCAAAACATTTCCTTCCTTCCACAAACGCAGGGGTGTTTGTGGTGAATATCTGGAAAGCTAAATGAAGAATTAATTTTGAAAAACAATGTATCTAAATATAGGGATTGAAAGCTACATTTAGGCACTTACCTGCTGTGGAACAGACACCGTCATCTTATTTTTAGGACAATATAAAACTCTAAGAGATGGCACCCAAGCAGAAAGGGGGCTGTTGACTGAGTGGTTCTTAGTGCTTAAGCATTCCATAAAGAGGGTCTCCTCTGTGCAGTGATCTGGTCCTATTGCTCTCATAGGTACAGAAGTTATTTCATCTGTGATTACAGTAAGAAGCTTGACACACTCCACATTTCTGGAGTAAACTGACACCATACTTTTTATCAGCTAGTTTTATTCATTACTAATCTTTTTTTCACAACATAATTCATATGTAAAGTTACTGATATGTTACTGAGTAAACATCTGGGAGTACAACCTCCTTTATATTCTGCATTGTCACTTTGACATTATTAGCATTTAGGGGATCGAGGCATTGGCATCGTTTCTTAGTAATTGAGCTATGAGTTGTCTTTAGTAAAATGCTGTGCTGCTGAACTTTGGGATTCTAGGATTTTGTTGCAACAAAATTGCGAGCTGTGAGTGAACTTATTCTTTGCTTTAATCTCTTTCTGTTCTTGAAGCTCTGGTTGATATGTGACTGACTGAAGGTATTATAGATGTTTGTGACCACCTGTGTTCTGGTCTACGTACAGTAAGAAAGTATCCTTGAAGCTGAACAACTAACCTTGGTATTTGCTGCCCTTTGAAAGGGGAAAAGGGCACCAGCGCACCCAAAGTCCTCTCTTGCTGTTACCACTCACGCACTTCCTGCCCATGGATGAGGAGCCCTATTACAGACCCCAGTCCTGTTTGTGACATGTTGGGGGTAGCTCTGTCTCCTTCTGTCCTGGCTTCCTGATGTGACTTTCTGGAGGAACCTCAGACCCATGCTCAAGTCTTGTCCCCATCCCTGTCTCCAACTACTCCTAAAAGTTCTTCCTGGATGGACCCTAGGCCTGACTTATTTGCCTTATCTGCTGGCCTCCAGCTGGTTCATGGCTCTCACCAGGCCCCCTCCACTCATGTGTGGTGGGGCAGTGCTCTGGTGGGAGAGGGAGCTGCCTATGCTGCTGTTCCCTCAGCTCCCATGGGCTCATCTTACCTCAGGATCACCCCAGATCCTGCTGCTGCCCCAGAGGCAGTATTTTCTGCCTCAGTTGGCTCAGGCAGCTGGCCATTATGCAACGACCTCTTTGAATCACCTGCCCCAAGTCTCATTGGCAGGAGCAGGAGCCTTTGATGATTTGATAAATCCAAAATAGATGAGGGTCACTTTGCAGTCATAGTCAGGTTGACTAGGAACATCTGCCTCATCTACTGGCATTTGGTGCCTTCTATGGGAAGGTGGATTTGCCCGGGCATGTGACATATTTAAAGAGTGTGAGTCATTAACATCTGAAAGGAGTTTAGTGCCCTCATGTCGTGTGCTGACATTGGCATTAAATTAAGTGAAGATAGTTTGCTGAGCCATACTGGCAACACTCACACCATTGTGCCTGCAGAGGCATTGGAATATCTCAGCAATCACTTCTCATGGCTCAGTTGGCCCCTCTGAGAGTATGGAATAATAATTTATTATCAAATTCTGTGAGATATGAATAATGTGCAGTTCTTGCCTGTTCCCTGTATAATTTCTTCTGAAATTGTACTTTTTTTTTTTTTTTTTTTCTGCTGCACACTTTCATGCATGGGAAATTAAATGTATTTCTGAAACAAAGAAAACAACCCAAAACAAAAAAAAAGAGCCCTTAACTAAGGTAACTGAATTGTTTAATAATTTACCTTAATAGAAGATGTACAAGTGGGAAAAATTTAAAAGGGAAAATATTATCAGCAATAAAGAAGAATAATCAATGTGAAATAATCACCACGGTACCTGAGTGTTTGTTCAAAATCTGAAAGTCTGTAGCAAGTCCTAGCTGCCTCTTGGCAGGGTAGAGGTCACAGTGTGCCATTTTGTGTCATCCTGGCATGAACTGCACAACATGAGTTAAGAAATGTAATGAGAGAAAAGTGGCTGAAGTCCAAGTTTGGGGTATGTGCTATTGGTAAAGAAAGTATCCTATTCAGAAAAATGACTCCTATTCATGAAAGATTTAAGCCACTGCTAGATAGATTTTTAGTGTAGGTTACATAGAAGGCTGTACAATATAGTTTCCTCTCCTGAACTGAACAAACTTTGCATTCATCAATACAGGTTTCTTGGCACACAAGTGATATTCAGGAGTGCACAGGGAAGGGGAAAGGCAGGCTGGGATAGAGGTGAAGAATGAGGGGAACTTGGCACTTACACAAATGATACCAAAAATGCTGATTTAGGGAGGAAAAATGTAAATCATTTTTAACGTCTTTTGAAGAAAGCTGCCCAAGTTAAAGTTGCCTTGAAGGCATATGACCCAACCTGACATTGCTTTGGCAGGAGAATATGAACAGTGTGTATGCAGAGATGAAATGTCCTTTGAAGAGCTACTCTCCTATGAAGGGTGCTCACAAACAGCCTTTCTGACAATGACAGGAACATAAGAACTATTACAGCTCCAGTTATTATTATTTCTTTGGCTCTGGACAAAGAAAATCAGTTACTGTTTATAAGTACGGAGCATTTTTCCATGCATTTTATCCCCTCATTTCTTCAAAATTGGATAGCTTAACCTGGCACTAATTGAGCAGATAACTAGTTCAAAGCCTTGCTTTTTTTTCCTGGGATGGGAACAGATACTGAGCCATCACTTTGAAATCACTGGTATATCCCCTTTGGGACCAAACCAGCAAATATTTACTGCTTCAGAATACTGAGTGGACCATAAAGTGTCATCTCTGCTAAGGAGCTATCGAGCATGGGGACTGTCTGTCTCTTAGGGTATATATACAAGGCCACATGTCATAGAGCCTTTCCTGACCCTACCCCTTCTCTGACCCTCCCTGACCCTGGGCCCTTGCAGCCTGTGAGGTACATCATTTTATAAATGTGTTTGAGTTTCTGCCCAGCTGGGATGTGAGCAAACAGTAAGGGGGTTATTATTCTCCTCTCTTTTCTTGCTCAGCTTCCACAACATAGCAATATCTGCCCACTACTGCAGTTTCTTCCCATTTTCTTGAGCCAGATGTGAGGAATATGGGGGCTGTTCTTGTGGTACTGTGCTGCAAGGAGGAAGGATACCTGTGTTGCTGGGGGAGCAGAAACTATCCTTCCCACTGAACTGCACTTTGCAGTTTTGCCTTTGTCACATGCCCATTCCTATTTTTAAATGCACTATTTTTCAGTGTTAAGTGCTTCACAGGATTGCTGGACCTGATCATGATCTGTCATTGGCCTGGACTGGGACCCAAGCTAGAAGGACTTTAGTCCCAGCTTAGACCGAACCAAGACTGGAATGAAAATGTGCTGTTTCAGCTCCCAACCACAGGCTATTTTCATTTCTGAAACCTGTGTCCCGCTACACACACTCAAATCTCTGAAGGCTGGAAAGCAGCTGCCAGCGTTGGATTGTTCGATTACATTCCGCAGCAGCAGTTCCAGCCTGAAGAGCTTTAATTTCTCCCAGTGCTCTTTTGTGCAGATTGAAAGCTTCATGGACTATCATCACCATCAGCAGCCATGGGAGAAGGGGAATTAGAAGCGGGCTCTTTACAGAGGCTACCTGGGTCCTTCTGGGATGACAGAATAATTTCAAGGTACAGGAGAGAGTCCTGCTAGCTGTGCCTGTGAACTGCTCCTGTCCTTGCCCTTGCACATCCACTGAAGGTATCTGCAGAAGTGAAGCCTGAGGCTTGTGGAAGTCATCCTGAAGGGCAGGACTTTGTTTTGATTTCATTTTACAAGATTTAGAGGTGTTCTCTTTAATTTATAGAATTCAACATTGCCATATTTACCTGTGAGCAAAGAACTCCCTAGAGAGCCTTCAGCCTGCTACTTGCCAATGCACTTTTTTGGGTCTAACTTTTGCAGATTTTGCGTGTGCTGCAGTTAGGGTAAAACTGACCCTAAGGAGGTAGCTTGAAAGTCCATGCTTAACTTACCTCTTTATTTAACCTTGTGCTGACCAGTTACACAGGGATAAATTGAATCCCTCCTGACTTCTCCTTTCCAGTATGAGTCTTTTAAAAACCCAAATGAACTGAGACCTTTCCTCTTTTGCAGAAACCTTAATAATATTTCATAGCCTCTAAATTCTTGGCTCAGGAATGTATTTTCTTTCTGAAGATTTTTCTGACTTTTAATAATGAAGGAACTGCCTGCCCCAAGCAGAGAAATACAACAGCACTTTCTTTTATGGTGTTTTTTCATTAAAAAATGGTGTCTAAAAAGAAAGGTTAAGAGCTTGTGACCTGGGTATATCAACAAGGAAGCTCACTAGAACCATTTGTTTAGTCCTAGATGGAAACTGTTTATTTACCACTATCTTACAAAAGGGAACTCTGAGAAACCTGCTTGGAGATTTAGGGAGATGTTCATTGCTTCTTTCCTAATTTAACATTATCATTCAATGTACACAGTATGTGGGCTTGTCTTCCATATTTTGCAACGGCTGCAGTATAAGAATCATAATATATCACTTTCACAAGCAATTTAGCACAGCATAAGGGAGGAAATGTATCTGTACTGTCTTAGTATTATTTTCTAATACAATTCTAATAGATTTTGGGTTAATGACACAGGAGATGACATTTATGTCCTCAGTCTTTTTTTTTTTGTTTTTTTTTTTTTTTGTCTGCAGTGGCACAGTGAAACAGGAAGTTACGATACCAGATGATAAGCTATGTGTTTCTTGCTTGTGTACAATAAAGTATTCTTATAAAAAGCTGGCTTGCCTTTGACACTTAACTAATGTCTTACTGTAAGATAGTACCTGGCAGGCTAGAGTCAGTAAAGCTAGTTAGGCTTTCCTTCACCAGAGATTGATTTCTTCCATATTTGAAAGGGGATCTGCTTTAACAATAACATACCCCCCTAACCTCCCCATGATTGTAAGACTTTTTAAAGAGAAAGGCAGGAAATAAAAAACAATCTTCTTCTTTTCTTTTTTTCCCCTTTCTTCTTCTTTTTTTTTTCTTTTTCTTTTTCTTTTCCCCATGGTTAATAAAGGAAGAAGATTAAAAAGACTCCCCTGTTGATAAGATCTAACCATTTATGTTCCTGTGTGATGAAAGGTGAATACCTATTTAAGATTTATTTAGTGTTTTGTCATCTATAATGAATCTAAAGGGCACAACAATTTGTCTTAACATTCTGTAATGCAATGAAGCTCATTTTAACAAATAACTGTATAAATAACATATTTACCAACTCCCTTGGTTGACTGATCTTGCGCTTGAGCTGTGAAACATTTATAATTGATAACAGAGTGAAGCTGAAATAGCAGAATGGGTTCTTTTCTGTATAGAAAAATCAAAAAAGGATGTAAGGCAATTGTGCCTATGTGTGCATGCTTCTATAAGACTTGCTGTGCATCTGTACAGGGTCTTATTTCATGCTTCTTAAAGTAACTATCAGTGTTATCACTGATTACATTGGACACGACAATGGACAATATCTGGTTTGAAGCAGAGGCTCTACAGGTTCTTTACAACTTAAATGAGTCGAGCATCACAACATTTCTCTGAAATGTTGTAATACTCTCTGATTTCCAGGCGCAGAAAGAAGAATTCTTGTTTTCTGAACACAGTCCATTTTTTTACTACTAGACAATGCTCCCATTTGGTACAAAAGATGATCAACTCTGTAGAACAGAAGTAAAAGAATATTGTGGATGGATTTGGTGCTTATAGGACTACACAACCAATGAAAAAGTTGTGAGACCGTAGTGATGTTGCCCATTACGCTCTTTTCAGTTTTCAATGGCTTTCTTTGAGTCCTTCTCTTCTACCATGACAATTCAATGTATGTAATCTTTGAGCAGTCTCTGTTTGTATGAGTCTCTGAGCTCATTTTTGACAATTGAGAAACAGCAAATCAATAAGAACATGAAATTAAAGGATAAAAATATGGCCAGTTGAAGGATTAGTCAAGCATCCCTCACAAGCGTACCAAAGGATCTCTGCTCTGAGCTTCATCT
The DNA here is from genome assembly GCF_009769625.2 of Cygnus olor. NCBI lineage: Eukaryota > Metazoa > Chordata > Aves > Anseriformes > Anatidae > Cygnus > Cygnus olor. The sequence continues at coordinate 39,810,811 of NC_049171.1, forward strand.
ACCTATGAAATAAGTGTGTGAACAGAAAAGTTGAGTTTTAGTTGCTTGCACAGAGTATATCATTCCTTCAGTGGCTCAATCTGTCTGCACTGGAGTCTAGAAGGAAGGAGCACAAGCACTAGGCTATGATAAGTAGCTTCTCTCTTCTAGGGGAAGCCCTGGAAGACTGAAAAAAGGCAATCTTCACATATCGGTGAGTTTACTTGAATAAAACAGGTCAGCATATTCCTATCTAGATTAAGATATCTGAAGAAAATCTAGTACTGTTACGTAATGTCCATTGGCTTTGTGCAAGGCCTCCATATTTTGTGCGTGAAACTGAAATAATGCAGCAGCATCTGTGCTGAATCACAAGGATAGTTCTTCTGCAGTATTATCTACTATTTTAAGCCTCATTCTGAAGATTCAAGGAGCTACACCCATGACTATTTCTATCAACTGACTATAAAGAATCCAGACAAGTAGCTCTGATGGAGACCTCTAGTTACGGAGACCTAATGTTAGGTGTCTACAATTCAGGCTCTACCTAGCAACTCGATTTTGCTACGACTTATTCTGAATTTGAACTCCTTTAGAGTTTAGTTTCCAATAAAACATTCTTAGAAGTAAAATAGATGAGGAATAGCTGCAGCTACAGTGCTGCAGCAGAGGGAATAAGGGTCTTCTATGGTGGGATTCCGTGGGTTCTGCTATGGGTCTTCTTCTCTACTCCTGTACATATTTTCTTAGATGATTTATGTGTATTTCTTAGAAACAACAGATTGAATGCATTAACCAGAACCTCTTTACTCATGTTGTTGAAAAGTCTTTGTTCTCTAATGTCTGTCACAGTTCTTTGGCTGCATCTGTGCAGATTTTTTTTTTTAAAGGAAAATAATACAGTCAGTGTCCAGATGAATAATTACTAAGATTTTGTCATAAGATACGTTGAAAGCTCTTCAGATGTTTAAAGGAAATAATCAAAATTCAGAGTGTATATTAAATTATCAACTATCTAATAAGAGTGCTACTTCCCAGCTGGGATCCTCCTGGTGTATTCATTCATCTTCAACCAGTGTAATTAAAGACGAAAGGTGCAACACTGATGATCCTACTCTAGAGATCTCATCAGTTTAATTCTAGAACTATCAATGGAAAAGGAATATCATATAAATTGTTCAGACTTAATTGGACACCTGCTGGAGGTCAAGCAAAACAACCAAGGTCTACTGAAATAGGGATTGCCTTCTGTAATTTTGTAATTTGGTAGGAGGGAATTTGGCAAAGCAAGGCGATCTTTGTCTCATACCAGTTAAAACCAAATCAGATTTGGCTAGCAAAGAAAACACTAGCAAAGAAGTGGGACACATCAACAGCAAACAGGAATGTGCTTAAAATATCCCCATAAGAACTGATAACTTGATGCATGCAGGAAAAACTGCAATATTGGGGTTGCCTTAAAAAACTTCCTACTGGTGCAAGAAAGGTCTGCAGAACTATTCCTAGTGTAACACAACTTCATTATAACCTTTCATTCAGAAAGTATGCCATAACTCATGAGTGAAAGAAAATTATTTTTTTCTCAATTGCAATTTTAAATCACATCAGTGTATTCTGATGTAGTTAAAAAAAAAAAAGAGAGGATGACTCCCTTTTAAAATATTTTTTTTGTCTGGTGCTGTCAAAAATAATTTCTTATGTTGGTGATGTCACCAGACCCTCTTGAACTCTTTCTAGCTGTTATTTAAATTGCTGTTTCCATAAATGTATATGACTGCCCTGAGGGTGTCTATATTTGTTACCAAAGGTTTCTCAAGAATCTTGGAGCAATCTCCCAATCTAATTAAGAGTGTTACAATCACAGCAAAAAGAGCTGTGTTGCCAGAACTAAAGGTTCAAAAATCATGAGTCAGGCCCCCATAATTTGAGACTAGACCCAAATGTAAACATTTGTTTTAAAAAGTATATGTATTATACTTTTAAAAGTATATAATATATACTTACATATATTAAGGCTGGTGATAAGTGGTGTCCCTCAGGAGTCTGTCTGTCTTGGGACAGGAACTGTTTAATATCTTTATCAGTGACATAGACAATGGGATCGAGTGCACCCTCAGCAAGTTTGCAGATGACACCAGACATAGTGGTACAGTTGATACAACAGAATGAAGAGATGCCATCCAAAGGGACCTGGACAAGCTAGATAAGTGGGCCCACGTGAACCTGATGAGGTTCAGCAAGTCCAAGTGCAAGGTGCTGCACCTGGGTCGAGACAATCCCAGACATAAGTACAGACTGGGAAGAGAACTCATTGAGAGCAGCCCTGCAGAGAAGGAGTTGGGGATTCTGGTGGACAAAAAGATTGACATGAGCCAGCAGTGTGTGCTTGAGGCCCAGAAGGCCAACTGCATCCTGGGCTGCATCAACAGAGGAGTGGCCAGCAAGTAGAGGGAGGTGATTGTGCCCCTCTGCTCTGCCCTTGTGAGGCCTCACTTGGAGTGCTGCGTCCAGGTCTGGGGCCCCCAGCACAAGAAGGATGTGGAGCTGTTAGAGAGGGTCCAGAAGAAGGCCATGAAGATGATCAGAGGGCTGGAGCACCTCTCATATGAAGAAAGGCTGCAAGAGCTGGGGATGTTCAGCCTGGAGAAGAAAAGGCTCTGGTGAGATCTCATTGCATCTTTTAAATACTTAAAGGGGGCATATAAAAAAGATGAAGAACAACTTTTTGCTCGGTCAGATAATGATAGGACAAGGGGGAATGGTTTTAAACTAAAAGAGGGGAGATTTAGATTAGATGCTAGGAGGAAATTCTTCACTCATAAGGTGGTGAAGCACTGGACCAGGTTGCCCAGAGAAGTTGTGGGTGCCCCATCCCTGGAGGTGTTCAAGGCCAGGTTACGAGGCCCTGAGTAACCTGATCTAGTGGGCGGCATCCCTGCCTATGGCAGGGGAGTTAGAATTAGATGATCTTCAAGGTCCCTTGCAACCCAAGCCATTCAATGATTCTACAATTATGTTTTAGGCTTGTTTTTAATTTTTGCCCCTTTCCACAGTGTAGTGGGTTTACATGGCAAGGTTTTGGTAGCAGGGGGGCCATTGGGGTGGCTTCTGTGAGGAGAATCCAGAAGCTGCCTCATGTTAGATAAGGGCCCCACTGCTGGCCAGCGCTCAGCCAATAAACGATGTTGTTTGCACCTCTGTGAGACCATATTTAAGAAAGGGGAAAAAAAAAACAACTGTGGAACAGCAGCTGGGAGAGAGAGAGGAGTGAGAAACAGCCCTGCCACCAAGGTCAGTAAAGACGGAGGGGGAGAGGTGCTCCAGGAACTGGAGCAGATGGTCCCCTTCGGCATGCGGAAAGGCCCCTGGTGGAGCAGGCTGTCCCCCTGCAGCCCATGGGTCCCACATGGAGCAGATCTCCATGCTGCAGCCCGTGGAGGAGCCCCTGGTGGAGCAGGTGGATGTGGCCTGGAGGAGGCTGCGGCCCATGGAGAGCCCCCGCAGGAGCAGGCCCTGGGCCAGAGCTGCAGCCCGTGGAGAGGAGCCCACGCAGGAGCAGGGGGTCTGGGGGGAGCTGCCGCCCGTGGGGGACCCGTGCTGGAGCAGTTTGCTCCTGGGGGATGGACCCTGTGGTACGGAGCCATGTGGGAGCAGTTCTTGAAGAGCTGCTGCCTGTGGGCAGCCCCTGCAGGCTCAGTTCGAGAAGGACGGCATCCCGTGGGAGGGACCCCACGTGGAGCAGGGGCAGAGAGGGACCGTGAAGGAGTGGTGGGGACGAAGCGTTAGGGGCTGACCGCAGCCCCCATTCCCCTGTTCCCCTGCGCTCCTCAGGGGGGAAGAGGTGGAAGAAGGTGGATGGGGAGAAGGTGTTTTTGGTTTCTTTCCTTTGTTTCTCACTTCTCTAGCTTGTTAGCAATAGGCAATAAATCTTACTATCTCCCTGCTCTGAGTCTGTTTTGCCCATCACGATAATTGTTGAGCGATCTCCCTGCCCTTATCTCAACCCTTGAGCCCTTTGCATCGTATTTTTTCCCCCTTCCCGATGTGGAGGGGGAGTGAAAAGAATGGCTGTGGTGGAGCTTGGCTGCCCACCTGAGTAAAACCACCACACACAGTTTGTGTGTGTATGTGTGTGTGTGTGTGCACATGCGAACGCCGCTGTAATTCTACCAATAATGACACCTCTTCCCCGCATGTTTAGCATAAGCTAGTGCTGGCCCCTATTCTCATTACTATCTACCCCCTTACCTTTAAGTCCCTGCAAGAATTGTTACTTCTCTGATACTCCTGTAGTAACTCATGTTATTACCTTCTTGAGAAGGGGACAAACTGCAGTGTCTTGTATTCTTCTTCCAAGGCCTGCAAGGGAAAGAGAAGAGAAAAAGAAACAGGGAGTGTTCACACATGAGAGGAAGAGAAAGTACAGTATCTTGAGCTTTCAGTCTCTTTTTTCCTCTTCTCTTTGCCACTCAGGTGAGAAGTTTATTGCTTTTGCTTTCCTTCTCCCAGAGGTAGGAAAGTAAGTGCAACAAGTTCTGAACTAGGACTGCAGTCTCTGGATTTGTCTGGAGATTAAGCCAGTCCCTTCCTTGTCTTGGCTACAGGACAAAGCTAAGGTCTGGTGATAATGGTTTAAGCCCATGTTCTGCATGAAACAGTATTTATGATGCAATGTTTTCTTTCAGTCAAAGTTGTATTCAAGTTCTGGATGTAAAAAAGATTCTCGTCTTCTGTACCAATGGCTGCAATATGTGTCTGAGTCTTTCAGACAAATCAGAATGGAGGATCCTGTGCTTGGATAGACTGGTATAAGAGTTAAGCTCTGCTTTTCTTGCATTTTGCTGTAGCTTAACTGATGTTATCCCTGGAATTTCAATTAGTGAATTACCATTGAGCACTGCCGTATCTTGCAAGACAATTTGAAAGCTTTGCCTTAGAAAAAGCTGTGTTACAACTTCATGTAGGAGCTGCTGCCTGTGGATGGAAACACTTTTGATTTTCATCCTCACGGTCATGGTAAAGGCAAAGACATTGTCCAGCACTACCCCCACAGAGCAGAAGAGAGCTGCTCACCACAAATGTTCTTTACTTTGACATTTCAAAGTGGTATTGTGCTAATTGAGATGGATTTTTTTCTAAAAGGATAAGAAGCTTTCAAAGTATTCTTTTAGATCCCTATAAATGTTCTCTAATACTTCAGCCTTTGCCTCGTCCTCTGAATTGTGTTGCATCACTGCATATGCTTTTCTACTTACAATCCTTCGTCAATAATTTATCCTTCTGTATCAGCTGACTGTGGGTCCCTGGACACTTTCGTCTCTTCATGATGCTGGTGATTTTCAAATATATGTTGTCTATTAGTAACTAATGTGAGATGCTGAGTTTAACAAGATATTTACTTTTCTATTATGTACGTCTGTTGGTTATTATTATTATTATTTTTTTCTCCTCAGTTTTGACTCCTTTTCTCACTACTGGTTGAGTGCTGGTTATATATTGTCCATACTTGTTGACTGGGCCAACCACCATGACCATGTATTCCCATTATTACCAACTGTTTGTACATCATCTACATCGCACTTGGGCAGTGAAGTTCTCATGTAGCCTCCTGTAATTTTTTAGGGCTATATTTCTAATCTGGAGAGTTTGAATATGGTTCTATGAAACTCTTGCTGTTTGCAAAGTTTTTTGTAAAGTCTTTTGGAATGTTGCAACACTAATAACATGATGGGGCTCCTTTAATGTTATCTAAAATACAGACAAGTAAAATTTTCTTGTCACTTAAGCTTCATGTGTAGTCAGTAGAAAGAAAAACAGTAATCAAAGAAAGTGCCTTATTCTGTCCTAGAAGGGGAGCCTAAGGTAAGTAGGAGAAATTGTCCTCTGCAGGTGCCCATCGACCTTCTCTTGCAACTAGAGGGCCTGCAATGTGTAGTTTGCACAGCCTAATTTTAAAGATGTGTCAGGCCTACACCTTCACTATCCCCTTTTTCTACATGAAGGAAATCCTTACTGAATGTAATGGAGCACCAAGACTGAGATCTCTACTCTGGGTCCAGTTCTTCTTGTTTTGCTGGTGGTTGCCTCCAAGTATCTGGTTTCTGAGAGAAGTTTAAGGTGATTTATTGTCACCTAAAACTGTGTTATGGTGGTGTCCACTGCCAGAGCTAGATGGTGCTCTGGAGCCTTGAGCTTTACCTTTTTATTAGGAAAATATCTTTTTACCTGGAAATATTGCTACTTGTGTTTTGTTCTGTGTTCAGGATGCAGGGGTTGAATACTAGGTCATAGGTTATAGGTCAAGTACCATTTTTATTTCATCAACCTCCTGCAGGATGGCACAGGGATAAAACACAATTCCCTTAGGTTCAGTCAACCATAATGACTCAAGACATGACCCATATTCTGTGACTAGTAATTTTGGTCTTTCTCCTTAATAAACACAGCTAAAGCTCTAGAACTACATTTTAACATTAGTGAGATAATTGTATTGCTAACCCTTAACAGTGCATGACCTGTGATTAAACCTTTTCTGTTAAAATTCCTCAGTTCCAGAATTCTCCCTCGTACTAACACTTTAAGAAGGTGAATTTGTCCTTGAGAGGACACAGTTCCTCCCTCCAGACTTCATACATTTTTCTAGAAATATCCTACATTGTACTTAGGTATTTCTGTGTTGCAACGTGTAGCGTCAGCTCAGTTCTGCAAACCTATTGAGTTATTGTACTGGTTAATACAGTGAAATTTATACAAACTTAATCACATTTATTATCCCTGACAACAATACAGATGCTTTGAATGCTAAGTGATTTTTTTATAAAGAACATAATTAATTTTTCTGTCCCTGTCCAAAAATGCTTAGTGGTCAGTTCTGCCACTGAAATGTATTTAATAATATGTAAATCTGGCATTTTGGGCAGCAATTAAAAATAAAGTTGCTGTAATTTTAAATTCAGCTAATATCTACATTGCTTCTGTCTAAAGTTATACTAGGCTAAAAGCTTGAACTAATCGATTTTTAAAGGGGTTTGGTTAGTGATCTCAGGGGAAATAAGGTAGGTTGTATGAAAACATATTAATTACAGAGCCTTCTTTTTAATGATGCATGCCCTTTTTTAGAGTGCAATATATTGATGTAGCAACTTCTCCAACTTAAGTCATCTAACAAACCTTTATAGTTTTGTCTCATCTATCTTGATTGTTGGTTGTATTTATTACAGAATGAAAATAAGATTTTAGATTTTTAATTATTAGTTATAAAGGATTCCAGAGTAGCTCAATGAATTAATTTCTTTGTAAAAAGCATACAACCACAGCAGATTTTTGCTGACTAGGAAATTTGTCTTTCTCAAAGATTAATATTGCTTTCTTCTTCAGTATGTCATATTTTGTTCTCAAGTGCACAGAAAACTTATTCTTGAAAAAGCTTTTACTCTTCTAATAATATTTTAAATTAGCTTAAGAATCTGCTTGTTGCAGTCTTGTTTGAGGCGTATCAATATTTTAGCGTTCTTTATTAAAAACAAAGCCATCATGTTTAATGCAGAGGTAAATGTTATATCTAGCTCCCAGATTGGAGTGAAATATCTGATTATCTGGTGCAGAGGGGCTGGCATTTTACCTGCAGAAAGCAGGGGGAGGCTAGAGCTGCTTCCAGGGAACGAGGGCAAAGTTTTTCCTGGTGGGTCCTGTTCTGGAGAAAGCTGACCACATGCAGTCATGGTAAGATGCAGGAAGAACTAATATGCACAGGGAAGGACAGGATGTCATGATTTAACATGGGGATAATATGTGTGGTTAGTAGTGGGCATGGTCTGCTGATCTCAGTACTTCGTTTTACTGGAATACAGCTTCAAATACAACAGTTTTTAAATGGAGATGGTTTAAAGCTGTTACAGAAGAACAAAAATGAAAAGCCTTGAGAATATTTTTTCCTCTTAACCATTTCTCCTCGAAGGACAGGTTCTTTTCTCCTACTCTGCTCTCACTTGTGATTTCCCTTGTTACAGCAAACTCTACATGAAAAGTCTGGCCTTTGATCTGTCCCTCAGTTGTGTGCCTGCCCTCTGCTCCTCAGGATCTCCATTTTTGCCACCCTTGGATCTAGGTTTTCCCAGCTAAATGAGCTCAGGGCAGTCCCCCACTCCCATGAGAGTTTTGTTTGACCCAGTGAGCACCACCTCACACAAATCCAACTGACAGCCTTCCCCTCTAGCTTCCAAATGAACTAGACATAAAAGGCAGCAACCATTAAGCTGTGGACAAACAGATAAAATAGGGATCAGCTTTCCTGCAGATGCTGCAGTAAGGATTAAAAGATGTGTTTTGGTAATTCTATTCCTTCAAAATGCTTCCTAAAGTAAGATTCCCTGACTTTTTTTTTTTTTTTTTTTTTTTTTTTTTTTGTGAGGGGGACACATTTCAAAGATGAGGTTAGTTTATGAATATTTCTACTGCTGGATGTGATCCTGTGTCTTCTCAATAACAAATAAAACCGGTACACAGGTACGACTATATTAGGCAAATATTTGTAATGATCTTTGTAGATAAGAAAATAGATTTTTTTTTGTGTGTGTGCTGGAATTTGTCAAATTCTTCACAGACCATCAGACAATATCACTTTCAGCTCATAGAATATTATTAAGTTAGTACTTGTATCTGACTATCCTGTCTGAAAGCGAGTATTATGAGTACCTCAGTTACTCATTAGACAAAAGAGTTTTGGTTGAGGTCAGATAACCAAACTCTTGTGGGGTTTGTCTGAGCTCAGCAAGGTGGTGTCTTGACAGTTAAGTGAACCATTTCTGAAGATGCCCATATTTTTATTCACATTTTTAATGTATGTGGGTGACAAGAAGTGTGGGTTTCAGAAGATAGTTGTGCTTATCTGTCAGTACGAGTAGATCCTGTGCCTCTGTTTCCTATTGCACTGTGATCTTGCCTATTTTATTTTGCTGTCTCTGAAGTTAGTCTGAAACATTACAGCTTATTCAGTGGGCAGAAAATTAACTCCCTTTTTTGCTTGCTGAATGAGCTGAAATGACTCATCAAATTGTTGGAGCAAGCACAAAGGAAGTTGCAAATGCACTCAGCTGGGAAAGGGAAAAAGGAGAAAACCGATCCATATTTTTAGTGGTAGGAAGTTAGACCAGCTCAGCACTCTTTTGAAACTCATTCTTGGTGAAGAACTCCCATGTCATATTCACTCTGCCTCTGTTCTCATGAAACCTCAATATATTGGCTGCTAAGGCTAGTGGTTCTGCAGAAGTGTTTGCCAGAATAAAGATTGTTTGATTTAAGTGGGTCCCTTGGTGGAGATGTCATTGGCAACGAATATGGATGGATTGGAGCTAATTAATAAGTCTGAGAGCATAACCTTTTAGTTCTTATACGTGTTTTTATAAATGTGAAGCTGACTGTGATTTGCTGACTCTTGCAAATGATTTTGCCATTTCCACTTCAAAAACATTAATGGAAGTCCAGAAGTTTTTGTTAAAGTTACATATGTATCTACTTACTGTATCTGTTAGTCACATGAACAGAAAAGGAATGCCTCTGAATCCGCACTGCTAAATAATGCGAGACTTACTGAAGAATATGCTTGCTGGAAAGATATAAAGCCACAGAGAAGTGAGAATATTGGAGAGGTTTATTTTTGTCACTATAGACGAATACTAGTGATTAAGTCAGGATTTTCAAGTTTTAAAGTGTTCAACAGTCACTGTAAAAAAGCAGATTTTCAAAATAAACCAGCTCCTGTCTAGGCAGTACAATAAAAGACAAATTTTTGAAGCTATATTCAATATCTTCACTTAAGCTCCTTCTGGGTAATTTTCAAATGTGGTCAATGCTCAGATTTCAAGTTCTTCAGAAAATTTGGCTTAAGGTCTCCATACCATGCTCATCAGACTTCATGCAGCACCAGGACAGAATCAACTGCCTGCTTACCATTTTTGATCAGATGGTATATCCAGATTCAGGCTGGAATGGATCAAAACAATAAAAAAGGAGGAGGCTCAGGTGACATTTAGTGAAATGTTTCATTTCCCAGGAAGGAGCTCAAAGAATGGCAAAGTAATAAAGATTAAATCATGGATCAAAGACAGGTGTTCTAAGAAGTTTTTTTTTTTTTTTTTTTATGTTCAGTCCCCAGAAGACATTCACAGAAAAATACTTTTCTTTGTAGATGGATTTCACCTGAGCAACTGGAGTACTTATCTTCTGATTTGCAAAAATTATAGAAACATTTTTGAAATTATAAAATTATAGAAGAAGTTGACTCTGAGAAACTTGCATAGCTTTACGCAAGATTATTGTTACTGCAATATTTTTACATCTTTATTATATGGATAAATAAATATTAAGAAGTAGGAAAATAAAAGGAAAAGGAGCTATTAGTAATTAGGCATTGAATTGAGGTTGGCCACAAGGGAATAACCACAAGGGAATAACTGAAATAGTTGCACAGTGAATGTGGAAAAAATGCCAAAAATGCCCCCAAATGGATGCATTAGAACTGTACAGAATGAAATTGCATATCACAGAGAGTAAAACAGTGCCCAAGGCTAGAACAGTGGAAGATATGAAAGGTCTAAATGATTGGACAAAAATGAAATTAATTACTTCCTTTCGGTATTTATCCATCTGAAAAACTCTAAGTGGAAAAAAGCAAACAAACAAATAACAACAACAACAACAAAAACAATCAGAACAAACTAAAATGAAACTCTGAAGACAGTGGGTAAAGGAATCTCTGAGTCAAAATTGTTTTGGAGAAAGATGCTATAAAGCATAATATTAGCAATATGGACCACCACCAGGAATGGCGGACTTGGTGATAGTTGTGGATTCAGCAGTGATTTTAGAAAGAAAAGTACCACTGGAAATATATTTATTTAACTACATCTTAACTTCTCTAGAATAAATTAGAGAACAAAACTGAAGTCCAGCACCAACTTATTTTTGATAAGAGTGGCCTGCCTAATTTTTTTCCTGAATAGTCACTGAACCAATGAATGCCGATACTATTTTAAGCTTGATTTTGCATGAAGGGAAGATGTCAAGAAAAGAGTATAATAGAAAATGACTTTGAATTGAAGGGTCCTGCTGCCTTTCAATCTGAATGGACTGAATGAAAGGACAGACAAAGAAAAGCCTGCAGGAGAGTTGGTTGGAGAGAACAGCAGAATGAGACATTCATAGACTTGTCTGTGGAGAAAATTCAGAATTAAGTCAAACAAGGAAATTGAGTTTAGAATTTCAATCCCAAGAAAAGGAGGGAGCAGGAGGGAATGTTGGAAACACAGCTGTGTTAATGCTCAAGGTAATGTGTACCCTAGGAATGTCAAATGGCTCATAAGGAAAAATGGATTTACAGTACCGTGTAAATTGAAAGGAATCTCTAGAGGTCAGCACGTCCAATCCTCTGCTCAAATCATGATCAGCTGAAACAGGTTGCTCAGGACCTTGTGCAATCAAGTTTTGTATATCTCCAAGGAAGGAGATCCCACAACACAAGGAGATCCCTCTCTGGGCTTCTCTCCCACCAAGTAGTTGAAGACAGCAATAAATTTCCCTCCCTTTGGCCTCTGTTCTTAAGACTAAACAAAGCCAGTTCTCTGTCTCTTCTCATAAAACATGTGCTCCAGATGACCAAAGAGAAATAATGTGCAAAGAAAGAGAACTTGGTGTGGTGGTTTAACCTTGCTAGGTAGCTGAACTCTACCACAACCGCTCTCTCACTCCCCCTCCTCAGAAGAGAAGGAGAAGAAGAAAAGAAAAAAAAAACAACTCACGGGTTGAGATAAGGATAATTTAATAAAAGAAAAAATAATAATTAAGGGAAAATGATTATTAATTAAATAATTTAACTAAAGGGAAAAGGAAAAGGAGAAAAGGGAAAAACAAACACACACACACATACAAAAGCAAAGGCCATTTGGAAGCACAGAGAAGAGCAGTTACTCTCTACTTCCCACCAACAAGCGATGCTTGACCACATCCTTGAAGCAGGGCCTCAATGGACGTAGCCATTGTTCGGGAGGACAGACGTTTTCACAATGAGAGCCCACGCCTCCCCTCTTCTTCCTTTTTTCCACCTTTTATTGCTGAATGTGACATCATATGGCATGAAATATCCCTTTGATTGGTTTAGGTCAGATGCCCTGGTGATGTCCTGGTGATGTCCCCTCCCCACCTCTTGCCCACCACCAGCCTGCTGGCTCTTGGGGGCTTGGAGGGAGTCCTGATGGGGTGCCAGTATTGTGCAGCAATAGACACAACACTGGTGTGATACCAGTGCTGTTCTGGCTACACGTGCAGAGCACAGCACTGTATGGGCTGCTGCAGGGAAGGTTAACTCCATCCCAGCCAGACCAGACATGTGGAGCTCAGCTTTTTCCAAAAGTCCAACTGAAGTGAGCTTTTCAAAGTATATTAGAAAAAATAGTTGGAAGCTATTAATTTAACTATATATGAGGATGAGCAAGAAAAATAGGATCAAGACTCACCAGACATAATGAGGGCATTAAGATGACAAAAATCGAATTCAATGTCCCTTCTCCCTCCCCCTCCCCCCTTTTTTTTTAATGATAACCTAGTATGACTATAGAGCTGAATAACTAAGAGGAGTTGGATATAGAACTGAGCTTTCCATTTCCAAAGTGAAAGAAATGGATAATGTCAAGGCAAGAGGTAACTGTTATTGCAGAATTGTGGAAAGATCTGCCCATGGAATCACAGAACCAATATCAAATTTTTAAATGGTTTTCTTAATTTTGAAGTCATTCTCTAGTGGGTGTAGTGTCTGTTTATGGGAAAAAGTAACTTGAGCAACATGTCTGTTAGCTGAACACTATATAAAGTTACGAGCATGTTTTAAAAGAAGCAATAATTAAGAACATCAAAGCTCATAAAAACTAGATAAAAAGTGACAAAATTTTATCAAAATAGAAATTTGCCTACCCTAACACCTTCTTCTTTAGTATAGTGATTATTTTCTAGACAACGGAGATGCAGGACACCTAAGAATTGCAGTAAAACACAATATGAAGTTCCTATTAGTTAAATTTAAGAATGAGGATAGTAAAAATAATAATAAAAAAATTGCCAGGAAAGGAACTGGTTAAAAAGTGAGATAGTTGTATTTGTGATATATAACAGAGGGAGGCTACTGTCAGACTTCCTCTAGAGAAGGCAGTTGAATGCTGTCCTTTTGTTAATGATCTGTGCGTTCAGTGGTTAGAACATAAATGAATTTTGATGATGGTATGAATTGGGTAAGCATCATTAACACAGAAGAGGATCACAATATGACACTGGCCAAACTGGATGACTTTGAGAACTGTGATAACAGAAATCGGATGGAGTTTAAAATATGAAGTACAAGGGTCTCGTAAAGATTTTCTGCTATGACATCAGACCTCACCATTAGAACAGACAAAAGAAAAGAGCTCTTTGCTTAATGAAAGAATGATACAGGTAACCAAAATGATGCAGCTCTAAAGAAAGAAAATTCAAATCTAGGGGGTGTCAGCTGAGGAACTGCTAGCAGAGGGAAGGAAGAGGGAAGGTGACTGTATGAGGAACATCTTCACATCAGCTCTGGCAACCTGTGTTTGAGGAAGAAGACTGAAACCAGAAAAGGTGCAGAGAAAGGTTAAGAAGATGGCTGAAGGTAAACAAAAAAGTTTACCTCTGTAAGCCCAGCAAACTGAAAGCTGAGGAAATATTTTTAGAATAGGCCTGTACCGATTATACATAGTTGTTTGAGACTGCTGGGAATGAGATTCTTCCTGTCAGATATTCCTACGTCTGCTGATTTCAGTTTCTTTACGACTCACCATGGAATTTATCTGAAATTGCAGCAGCTATTCAGAGACTAGGCATGGGGAATTAAAAGAATTTAAGTAAAATAGCATATGCCTAGACACTTTCATCCTGTCTTGAACTGCCATTAGATGCATTTAAGGAGGAAAAGCTGTGGAAAGTGTGTGGGGTGATATCCTGGCTTCAGTGAAGACAATGGTGAAATTGAATGGTTATGGCTTTCCCCCAGCAGTGTACGTTGTTTGAAAAAAGTAGCTTGGGGAGAAGTAGTTCATTTTTACTGTCATCTGATCTCTCCATTGTTCACATGCTTTGTTCAAATTTAGAAGTGTTAACATAACTGGTTTTTAAAGAAGAAAGCTGAGATTATAAAAGACTAATATTGTTGGAATGAGGAAATCAGGCCAAGTTTTCTTTTTTTTTTTCTTTTTTTTTTCTTTTTTTTCCCCCCCGATCTGAACAAATAATTAACAGGAATTAGAAAAGCACAAGTTCTTAAACACACTTCCTATAGAATGAAACATTCTTAGACTATGGGAAAGAAGAGGGCTGTAATGTTGCTATATCTTTCATTGTCACTCAATAAATTTCAAAGATTATTGGAAGCAGGTTCACAGAAGACTCTGTTATTTGTCTTTCGAAATGCACACGAACTCTTAGGACAGTTCATCTAAATCACTTCGAAACACGCAACAGCCTGGTACTGTAGTGCAAACAGAACTATTTTATAAATCAGTCGGGAGAGCCCATTTTTTAAAAGGTATGCTACATTACTGGAGGCAAAAAGCTCTATATTTCATTATATAACAATGACAATAACTCAATTTAAGTGTATAATGACCCAAGTCAGCAGTCCACAGCAACAAAAATTTAATAGGAATCTTATCTAGTTTGCTGACACGTTCTTCTCTAGAAGTCATTATAGGCTCTTCAGTATACAAAACAATTGGCTCTAATCTTTAATATTGCTAAGCAGCAGGGGGCAAATAGGCATTTTAGCATAGCTTTGTTTTTTATAAACAACATTTAATATATTCATGTACTCTTAGGCACAGAGTTATATGTCAAATGTTTCTGAAGTTTGGTCATTAGAACATGCTCCCTGGAAGCAGAGAAATGTGTCTACGCTCCCGTGATGCCCTTTAAGACAGATCAGATGTCACTACGTTGCTAAGGTGGAAGGCTCTAGCGTAGGTCTCCTCCAGGAACAGCATGGTTTCTGACTATCTCCTGACATAAATTAAAGCAATGATAAAATGAATGGGCTCCAGAGAACAGTTATAGAGAAAATTATTAAATACAAAAACAAATGTAATTTTCTCCCTCTTTCTTTGACTGGTTTTATATATACTGCATTTAAAGACTACAGGCTAATGCCTATATGAAGTAGGTCTACTTAGTTTATGATAGGGAATATTATTGTTGGGGTAATAACACTGAGAGAAGGACAGCAACAGATGAGTAAGTTGCCAGAAGAAAACTATTTACATCTCTGTCTTTGGTCTTCAAAATTCAGCCATTGTATTCAGTTAAATGCCATGTGTTACTTTCAAAGTTTATATGCCATCAGAAGACATTAGCTATAAATATGTTTTTGTTGATTCTGATACCACTGCAATGCTCTAATAGTACATATTTGCCCTTCACTAAGGAAAGGTGTAAACTAGCATGCAAAAAAATCCAGTCTTTGCCTGAAATGAAAAATTTTATACGGAAGGCTCTGCCTTTGTCACTGGATCCAGTCTCCTGAAATCATAGGTTACTGATTTGTAGTTCAGAAGGCTCTGCAGCACATCTGTCTCACATACGTCTTTGCACTCTGACCCACAAAAAAATTTCCCAGTATCCCTTAATACACTGAAAGGCAATAGGAAAAGGGTGATGGAGGAAGGTACTAAAGGAGGCATCCCTAAGAGAAAAATGAGAAAAAAGAGTGTATGTACTGAAATGGGCTGTGATGAAGGAAATGTCTGAGGGATGCAGGTGAGAAATACTGGGAAATCTAGAGATAAGAAATGGAGAGGGAAGGTCTGTGGGAATGCTCATGGGTGTCCAGCCTTGACTAAATCACGTTTGCCACAGAGTGATGTCACAAGCCTGGACAATCATTGCACCTTACCTGACCTGTGGGGTGAGGTTTATTTTACTTTGGATGTCTGTGATGTAAACCACTACAATTGAGTTAGTCAGTCTAATCTCAATTTATCCTAATGGAGAGAAATAGGCAGTTTTAAAACAAGACCAGTTTCTAACGTTTACTTTAGGATGAGATGTATTAGGCCATGCAAGTACCTGCTTCTCTCCATTGAGTCCTGTGTATTTTTGGTTTAGTTTCTATTTTCATTAGTATATGAGAAATAGATTCTGCTGGTATGGACATTTTCTGTCAGAAAACATATTACAAGGCACATCCTCCTTATCCAAATAGTGTAGGCATGGAGCAATCCTTCCATGGCTAATGATATGGTTGTGTATGATAAATGCTGTCAGTGCTCTTTTGTGAAGGCTGTTTGCCTTCTCCCTTCTCTTGATTGTTCAGCTAGCAGAATGAGTTCAAAAGGCTTGTGTTTATGCAGCTAGTGGTGAAAGGAACAGAAAACCAGGAACTTTGTGAAAAATCATCCTGCAGAATGCGGATTTTTGAAGTTTCATACCATTATATTATGTTATTCTTTTCAGTGACTGCTGACAACATCCTATTTAGTATTGCCAATCTTTTCTAGTGTTTCTTTTCTACATAATTTGTGGGACCTTCTTTTTATTTTATTTTTTAACTACTGAATAGTCATCTGACACCTTGTGAAATGGGACCTGAGTACTAATGAAGTTGAAAGAGTGTGTCATCCAAAGGTGCTTTTGACAAGACAACTGTGCTTGCAGCTGCCAAAAGGGCCAATTCTTACCTTCCATTCCCACACTCCATCCCATCTTGTCACTTCATTCTGAACATTATATAGCTAAAGCTGACTTAGCTAAAGCACAAACACACAAAGGAAAAAAAAAAAGAAGAAGAAGAAGACAAGAAGTCATAGAGCACCAAGGCTGCTGAAATTGAGGAGTCAGGACAGTGTGTGCAGGAAGGAAGGTGAACAGCTCTCTGTCAGCCATATACTGCTTTCTGTCTTACCTCAGGGTGATGAGGTCTTCTCTTACGTGATGAATATACCCAGGCATCTGAAGAAATGCAAAAAAAGCTGCAGTGAACTAGGAATGATAAAGTTTACTCAGAATCTAGCCCAAGGAGGTGAGTTTCACTGCACAGAGTCCTGAGGTAGGACTTGTCCCATGGTGCTGATGCTGGGGACACTGGGGACTTACAGGACTTGAGGCAAGGCAGCTAAGGCACTTTGCAGTTTTAGCTGTGTGAGCAGGAGGAGGCCTAGAGGCTGAACTTAATGTTTTGCATCAGGTTTATAACAGAAGGTAAATGTGTGAGAGAAAGAAGTGCAGAGGTGTTTTGGAGTTTGCATTCACATTCTGATGAAACCAATTCCACTGAGTTTCCTTCAGCTATTTTTCTGATTTCTCAGTGGGGACCCTCAGAGGTTAGGAAAAAGCCCAGGTAAAGCATTTTCACTTCTAAAATATAGCTTTGTACTGGCACTAGGCCTTTGAGTTAGCCTTGGCTATTACTCCCTGTGTTTAGTATGAAAAAGTGTTTTACATGCACTAAAATGCCTAAGAAGTTGTTCCACTTCCCCACAATGAAGCTACTTTTATTCTCAGTAAAATGTCTTCAGATTTTTGGAAGCATTTAACACTTTTTACTTGCTTTTCTTTTCCATTAAGAAAAGTAGCAGGGTCCAGCACCCCCGAAGAGAAGGTGAACCTGTGGTTGATAGAGATCTCTTAGCTGTCGTGTGGTGAAGTGTGAACTCATCTTGCCTCACTAAGGAAACTTTGACAGAGTCACCATTTCCCTGTAGTGGTCATTAGAACACAAAATGATTTTTGAGGATTTGGAAAAGAAAAAATTCTGTTAGAGTAAGTGTTACTGATTTTATCATTGCTGGCTTTATATGTGGCTGCTGTTTTATTTTTTTACCAGCCAATAGGAACATTTCTAGTTCCTTTAAGAGAAAAAGGGGTTTAAGGAAATGTCTGTCATGGAGTGAAATGGTAGGCTCAGAGAACCTGCTATTTTTTATTCCTCTTAGAATTTATTCATTGTCTTTACCATTCTTTTTGGATTTCAGATGCTTATTTCAAAAAACAAAACAAAACAAAACAAAATCAAACAAGCAACAAACAAACAAACAAAAAACCATTTGAATGATGAGCTGTACTAAAGCAAGCACATTGTATATCTGGTGGATAGTACATCTGTCCTCACACAAAGGTGGGCAATGGGACATTCTCCAAGATGGTATTATACCACATGCTATGATTTGACTCATGTCTTACTAGAGATTTCAGACTCTCTCATTTTTATAGCAACGTCTTCATTTAGAGATGTTTATTTTTTAACTTTCACCTTAGCATCACTGAGAAAGTTTTACCTGCATTTCTCTATCTATGTTATATGAATGCAGCCTGTACCATGAAAATATGGTATAAAGCCAGAATCCTTTCATTGATTCAAATAACTGATCATGGGGTTCCTCCTGTATAGAATCATTTGAGGTTACACTATCCAGTTTTTCATTATCTATGAAAACAGAGATTCAAGAAGACTAAATGATTATGTAATGATGATTAAACACCAAAGCCTTTCTCTAAAAGAGAAATGAAGTATGAACTAATTACTACTGTTTGCTAGTAAAGATTGATCCATTTATCATCTTACTCTCTGTAATGATAAAAGCGTTGCACCCCCCCCCCCCCCCCCCCCCCCCCCCCGCCCTGGTTTTTAACACAGTGGAACTCTTAAGATCTTTTCAATGTTTTAAGTTTAAGAGAAAGGCCACATCACTTATTGGGGCTCAGGAAGTCTCAATTAAATTGTGATGACCTGAGGAGTAATTCTGCCACAACTACCTTTGTGCTTTTAACCCGTGTCAGTGCAAAGTAAAATGCTAAAAGTTTAATGCTAAACCTTAAACCCGTCAAAGTTCAATCTTCTTCACTGAGAAATAAGTTAACAGTTATGACTTTAAAAAAGTGAAAGCATTCACTTCATTGACTAGATTGGCTCAGTTGACAGAGTAACCCATGAAGCCACTGAAATTTGGTCATGCTTCATCAAGTGCTGGAGTTTCAGCATTCTTCTCTGGTATCCTGCGAAGAGCAGGGGAAAATTGCATTTAACTCATAGGATGTCCCATGCCCAATGGTTTAAATGTGGAGATAAATCTGCATTCCTCTTCTTGCTTTGAATTTCATTTTAGGCATCAGCCATAGGATAGCAATAGCATTATCATGATATGGGTAGCAGTTGAATTAGATGATATGCTCTCACTTTTGTTAAAGACAGGACATTTCTTTTTAAAATAGGATATAGAATAGATAGTAAGACCTTTGTAAAATTCAATTTTTACTTTCTTGGGCCAACTGTCTCATGCTACTGTCATCTGTGCTTCAGACACAGCTTTCCCATGCTTGGATGACAATAAACTTGGCTCTTGAGTTCTGCCTTGCAATGCTGTGACAGGCCTCGTGCAGCTGAGGGGGAACTGATTGTACAAAACATCTTAAGCAGAAAAAAAGTCTGTGGTCTTCCTTGGCTAGTAAAATTCCACTAGAGAGAACTCCAACAGGACATCCTAAGGAAAATAAATAGGTGAACAAATCCAGTACAATGAACCCTGAAAAACTGTGTCTTGAGCAGCAAGACTGGCCCCCAGGGTTGAGAATACACAGACAATCCCTACACTTTCTTACTATAAGATGCCTCCTTTCCTGTCTTGTTTGCACCTTGTCTGAACGGTGCTGTTTGGCCCCAAAGTACAGGCACACATCAGACTGCTTTTGTCCCCAAACACCTGCAAGTTTAGGCTGAAACTCTTTCAGTAGAAGATATTTGTTTATCCAGGCAGTTACAGAGGAAGAAGATTGTAAGCAAGTAGATCAGATGATTAACATGAAGAGTTTGCTCTCAAAATGGCAAACATGACACACAAAATGTGCTTCTTGCAACCCCACTAGCAGATTCAGAACTTCACCAGAGACAAATAATGAAGTTCTAGTACTTTCCTTTTCTTCTGTGGAGCTGTAGCATCCGATCATTTCTATTGAACTGACCTTTGGAAAAATGTAACGGGGTAAATGACAAACTGCTTGCCAACTTTGAAATTTTGCAGTAAAAGGAAAATTTCTGATCAAAATTTCGCTAGGACACTTTATACCTCTTTTCATAGCCTTTGAAATCTTCAATAAAAATGTTTACTGCTGCCACTGCTGATGAAGGCATATAAAAAATAGTTTTACAGTGTTTTTCTCAGTATTTCTCCTTTTTATTTTGAATTTTATTGAATTCAAACCAGGATGAATGTACAGACAAGTCCAAACCAAAAGGATGTTGTTATTTTTTGTAGCTACTCTTTCTGAATGACTGGAGATTTTTGTCAAAATTTGTAGTTTCATTGTTCTGAAATGACAAATGAATGGGCTGGTAAGATGTAAAAGCTTAGGGAGGACACTCGTAGAAATTGCTCAACTCATTACACAGTTGTATTCCTTGCTATGTATTGCTTGTATTGTTAGAGCAGAAAAAAGGAAGGCAATAGGCCTGTAGTCTGTTTCTCTGCTGTTGTCTGGTAGGTATATGTCCTTTCTCTATAGGCAAGTTAGGAAGTTTCTTGGTCTTGCCTTTTCTTTCCTTCTCTGTCCTTTCTACTCCCTTGACCTTTTCCTCTTCTGATGCCAAGTGGATCTGACAGTGATCTTGATAACGTAAATTTTTATAAGATGTTCAATTTAACTTTAGAATTAAATCTTTTAACTTACATTTTAAATAAAAGATTTTCACTCTTATATTTTGGTTCTCTGGAGAGCTGAAATTCATTGCTCCATAAAGCTGTACAATTGTGGCCACCATAAGGTGCTTCTTACTCCTCTCTTCATGCTACAGATTTTATGATTTTGCAATCCACTCTTTGTACTGCAGGTGTGGAAAACACCTTTTATTACCTTGATTTTGTGAAGACATCTTTACAATCAATCCTTTCTCAATCATTATTTTTTTTTCCCCCAGAAAAAGTTTCAGTGGTTTGTCTGTTTGATAGTCTTATCATTAGATTGCCTGGAGTCCCAGATGGTTTCCTAGTTTAGTTCCCAGGTCCAGTTGTGTCCCACATGCTCATTTTGCTCCACGGAGCATCTCCATCGCTTCTGCACCTCTCCATTCAAAGAAAACCCAAGAAAGTAAACAAAGTTTCCTGGGGTGGATGATCAGAAGATAGGGACTGCTGGGTACATTGTGAGGTACTTTTGCCTCCAAAGTAGCAACTGTCTTGTTGGGTTTAAAACAAATTTGCATTTTGTTGAAGTAGTTGAAATGTTCTTGTGTTCCCTCAAAAAGACTGGAGAAGGAATGGGGGAAGTAGCAGTGAGTTCCAGCATTGCAACATATCAGTTGGGCTGCCTCAGGGGGGGTCTTTTTCATTCATCACCTACAGATAAAGATGTGAAAAGACACTATTCCTACTAAATTGTAGTGTCTCTTTGTTAAAGCAATTATTTATAGCATTTCTCCAATTACATCTACAATTCCTCATTACTGTTGTGAGGACTGACTTTCAGTGTCCTCCAACAGACTCTTTCTCCTTGAGAGCATATGCTTCTTATCCCTCTTCATTTTAGCTACATACAAGGGAAAAAGCCAAACATTTGCAGGTCTCTGTCTTTGTCAGACATATGTTCACAAGAGGACAGTGAGGCTATATCCTCTGGAATAAGTAATGAAAAAGAAAAAAAAATCTTCTGTTTCCAGGATAATTGATTTTCATGCATTTAAATGTATAGTCTGTAAAGGGCTGATTTATCATGTTATAGAATATTAACCATTTTCCGTCAACCTTATCCTCCAGTTATGATTATATTTTGCATGTAGAATTCAGTATTCAGCTAGGTGCAGAGCTATGGAAGCAAATTTTCCTATTTCTAATTGCACTGTTTGCTTCAGTTGCTCTTGTAATAGTATTTTGATTCAGCTGAACATGCAGTTTATCCTGCATGTTTAACATAAACGCCCTGAAAATTTAGCTCATATATATATATATATATATGAGTATTTACTGGGTTTTACAATGATCAGATTCTTGGCTCTAAAATGTCAGCAGGGATGAAAGAAATAATTATATAATTTAGGTTTGCTAGCATCCTTGTAATTATTTTATTTCATAAGAAACCAAAGACAACAAACAGTTCAAGGGAAAAGACAGACCATTGCAGCAACAGAGAACAAGAAGTCGCTGATCAAAGTTTAGAAACAAATTTCAAACATGTTCGAAAATAAAACATTTTAGATCACTTTTTCCGATTCCTTCAAACACTATAAAGTCAAAGACGCCTGACACTCAGAAAAATTCAAAAGGCAGTAATGCATGCAACTATTTCCTGTATAGGGTCTAGGAGTAGCCATTTCTTATCATACACAGTTTTCACTTTGTATAAAACCCAATAATTCCAGCAGAAAAATAGTACTATTAAATAGTACTATTTCACTGTTATGACCCTCAGCTTCTGGATAAGCCTTGACGGTTACCGGAAAACTACCTGCAAGGAAGTATATTATTAACTCCTGGTGCATGTATGAATTTTCTTATAATTGCTGAGGGATGCTGCTTTCTGCACTTGCCGTGCAAAAAGGGCAGAGGGGGGCAGCCGCAGCTACAGGCAGCATCTGGGAACCACAGGATGCTGCCACAGCCCCTGCTTCTGGCTCCCCACTCTCCTCATCAGGGCAATGCGGCTGCCATAGCGCCTTGGAGAGATAGGGCTTTACAGCTGCTTGCTGTAGGCATTCCTGTGAATCTGGCCAACACCCTTTTTATAGGGTGAAATCCTATCCATGTGAAATCAATGGGATATTTGCCATCGACACTGACGGGTCAGGGTTTACTCCCAGAAGTTCTTCATTGTAATATGAGATGGGCAGGCAGGCATCACTGGGAATGTGGAAAAAAATCCCTCAACTTGCAACAGTTTGCTCCTGGTGGGCCCAGTTTTCCATTGTTTTGAATATGGGGTTTTATTTTTTACTGTGCCTGAAACTTGGCAACCTGGAAATTAGGACTTAGTCTTCATCCCTTCCAGGCACCAGCTGAAATTGCTGAGGGAGCCTTCAACTCAGGCTGCTTTCCAATGCTGACTGTAAACCACACTTCCACTCGTGTTTTTTCCTTCCCCAAACCCTTTCGGCCCCACTCGGCTGTTTGTTTGCAGGGTGGTGCACAAACAAGCCAGGGGGTTTCCCCTGTCTTTCCTCAGCACCGGTGCTCTGCTCCCCTTGGGCAAGGGGGCGGCTGCGGGGTCTGCGGGCGATGCAGGAACCAGGATGGGGTTTTGAAGAGCGGAGCACGACACATCTGTTGTTTCTCAGATTAGAATTGAGCCCCTAATAGTTGAATAGTTGTCTGACAATTTGCAAGTTGGATTTATAAATCTGCCCTTGTAAGAGGCTGAGTTATAAATGTGCCGTGCAATTTATAGAACCTGCCAGGGAATCTTAACGGCAAACTCTTGATTTATGCACCGTCCTTTTAAACAGTGATTTTTAGTTGTTGTTTTTTTTTTTTTTTTTTTTATTAAAGTATTTCAGTACATGGTAAGTCAGGGAAAAAAATTCCATATCCTAAACGGGATTAGCAAATCTTAAATCAGATCTGTAAGTCCTACAACAGATTTACAAATCATACCAATAAATCCAAAATAAAACCTCACTTTTTTTTTTTTTTCTTTTTCTCCTTTGGCTTTCAAATCCTGATTTTGCAGCTGGTTGGTAGGGAAGTGATTTATAAAGCAAGAATCTAAAGCTCAACTGTCAGCCTGATCAACTCTGAGAGATTTGGCTCTCACATCTTATCTGAGTGCTTTGATTTACAAGCTGTAGTCAGGCTTTCTCTATCGCGGATTTTCTCCTGAAACTTGGATTTGTTTATTATGAGATCTACAAAAGGTTAAACTCTCTGTATGCCACAGTTCGACTGGCCTGGCAGTGTTATGGAAAAGGTGATACCTAATCAGATTGCAGCTGGCAAAAGTGCCCTGCATAACATTTGGTTGTCAGAGAAAACAAACAGCAGCTGAGCAATAAATTCTTGAAATGTTAATAAGCTGAGATCCCTGGCTCTTTCTTCTTGCCTGTGTCTGTAAGGCACAATGCACACCTTCAAGAACTACAGGAATGAAGGTGTAGGTCCTTATGTTGCAGTGTGCTTAAGTTCTACTGGAAGTAAGATTAAACATAGGTTACAGGCCTTACTGCGTGTGGATGGACTTAAGCACATGCTTAAGCTTGTACTTGAGTATATTGCTGAACAGGACCGTATTTGATATCTGATTCTTTTTCAGATTTAAGGTCAGTTTTTCTTTCTAACTCATGTTAATAGCTGGCTTTGAAATTCATGAAAATAAAAATGCCAAGCAATTAAAACTACATAATTACTGAATGCATTCTGGAAACTGAAATCAATGTAATATGCTATCTCCTTCCCAGGGAAAAAAACAAAACACAAAAACACCAACAATTGAAAGCAGCTTCAGTGACAAGAGGATATTTAATTTAGAGAATATTTATGTGAATTTGTTTCTGTTTGACAGATTAGCTACCGCTAATCAGGTAAGTAATTTAAAAATCACTTTCTATACTCCAGTGTTCACTTTAAGTACCTATTTTTTTCTTTATTGATAATCCAGCTTTTCTTTATCTCATGTAACATGTTTTCCTTCTACATACTCTTCACCTCCCCTTTTTTGATTTAATACCAAGAATCTTTTCACATTAGAGAATCTGGCAAACAGCGTGTAAGGGGTCTGCATCTCCACTACTGTTTGGATTTGCTTGCTGACGTGTGCATGCAAACCTTATAGTTTAATAAATGGATGTTTCACTCAAATTCTCTGAGAGGTCAATTTTGTTATCATTTGAGCTCCTTGAGAACCTCTGGGCATCTGAAGCCAGTAGACACTGTGGCAGCAGAGTTATAACTTAAAGTCTAGACCTATGTTAATACTTTTGTCATTTAATTAAGTTGATTGGTATTTATCTAAACTCAAAAGCAAAATCTTCGTTGTACTCTAGAGGTTCAAAATACAAATGTTTAAGGTCATATATTAGGTGGTGGAAAATAAGTGAGCCCATAAAAAAAATTGGAAGCTGGTTTAATACTATAAAAGGCAATTATTTTAAATTTCTGTATTATCTTCCTAATATGACTATTTTGCCTAGTTTTGAAGCAGTTATTGCCTCTTGTTAAAATTTAATTAGGACCAGCTATTTTACACACAAATATATTTGTATCAAGAAAGCATGTACCTGCCAAATCCAAATGACACTAACTGCAGCTGTCGGAAAGGTGTTTAACTAGGGCTGAATGTCGCTGGGTTATTGCTTGTTTAGTCTAGCATTCCCTTCAAGGCACAAAGCAGGCAGGGCGACAGCCAGCCAGTGCTGCTCTGTACTCTGACCTAGTTACTTCTAGAGCTGTTTTAGGACTTTCATATGTTCAAGACACAGCTGACACGTTAAAGCAGAACCTGTGAAAAAAACCAGCAAGTCCTATGTTAATTTTCTGGTGAATTTGCCAAAACTCCTTACAAAGTGGTCAGGATGGTTCTGGTGCAGCCGATCACACAACTTTTAGTTTGATAAATGTTGTGATTTGTCAGACAGCCACCTGGATTCGAGGAGATGAGAACCGACGTGCTGGTGCCTACTGATTACACAGTGATTATCTAAATCCTTGCTTGTTGTTGGAAGCTGTTTACCGAGCACAGCAGCCCATCAAGAAGAGACTTCCCAATCTGAACAAATAAATTGAGTAATCCTAATAGCAAACAAAGTGTTACAGAAATAATAAAAAAACTCCAAGGGGGGTGGGGACTGGAGTGTGAATGAAAACTTTGTCAGTACATATCATCTTCACTAGTGCTTGTTGTTAAATTTTCAGGGGCCAGGCACAATTGTAACTTCATGGCAGGACAGCAGGTTATACTGATAACGAGATATTACATAAAGATAAACATAATTACAATCATGGGTCTGTGCCTTTTTTTTTTTAACCTATTTATGATAGTAGCACAGTTTTAATAATGCATGGGGTTGTTCCAGAATAAATAGGTATCTATTACTGCTTAGGAAAACTGTATTTTATTTTACTCGTGCTTGGTTTTACCCAAGCATATCAAAACTACCTCAAGGAGAGCTACAGGAGTGGAAGAGCCATTTGATCTTTGATGAAAAGGAAAACAAGAATTCAAAAATATGCATTGTGGCTTCTGTGGTTCTAACAAATCAAAAGAAATTTCATATAGAAAATGGCATAAATGTATTTACTATTCTACCTTGGAGTAATGGACACTGAAATCTACTCAAAAAAAGCTTATACATCTACAAAACTGAGAAGTAGAATATATATATGTATATATTATTATTGCAATTGGCATACATGCATACATCAAGGACGTTTTATGTTTTAATTTTAATTTTATTTTATTTTCAACTACAGATCAAAATTTTCTTTGAAAATCCTCTTGGGTAAACCAGTTATTACAGACATTGGAGACTTGATAGGAGCAAGGGTGTAGTAAAGAAATTGAAGTGAAAGGTCTCTTCTGCATTGTGCTGGAGGAGAACTACAGCATTACAGGGACCTTATGTGAAGTGCCATGCTATGGCACCCAGGAATAACATTTTAGGCCATATTAAAGAGCTCAGGGGATGGACATTTTATAGCCTGAATTTAAAGTGTAACTTGAACAGCCCAGAGCTTGATTTCCCAATTGTATGTTGGGATTGATCCTGATTTGTACTGAACTAAATGGGTACAGATTGAAGATCACGGTATAAACAGTAGGTCTCATCAAAATGTGTTTCTACTTTTCTTGGAAAATTCTGTTCTTTCCTTTAAAAACATGTTAATACTTATTTCAGGTTACTCCAATGTGACTCACAATGTCTCAGTTTATCTAACCAAAGCAAGAGGTTTCAACCTGGGAGAACTTGATGTTAAAAAGTGTAGTTTTGCATTTATCTATTTTTACTATTTATTTATTTTTACTATAGTTTATGCTAGCGCTACTGTAGATTTCTCATCAGTTGAAGCTCAAATAATTCATACTTTGTTCTTCTCAATGTCCTCAATGCTGCCTGTACTGAAGCACGGTTCACTTCAGGGACTTGTCATGGCACAAAATGGAAACTATTACTGGAAAGCAGTTCAGAGGAAGCTTTGGGAAAACAGGGGTGTTTGGCTTTTTAAAATACAGTTCTTATGAAGTGCTGTGAGAGCTTACAAGGATCAGATTGAAGCTTTTTGCAGGGAAAACATCTCAGCAGTCCTAGAAGCAAGGGTTTTACTTCAGTTCAACATTCAGTCTTTAACTAAACATTTTTTTTTCTGATTTGCTTTTATGTGATTGATATCTTTATTTTTATTTACTTTTTTTTCCCCCTCCAAATTGGAAATAAGAAAAATTGGAAATAACCCTCATTCCCACATGTACCACCATTTTTGATGGAGGAAAAGAAAAGTTTTGGTCTGTTCTTTCCACCAGCCTAATACACAATTTTGCAGCTATGTTAATGCACAAGCATATACAGATATGAAGAGCCCTAGTTTGCTGATATGCTCAAGGAGGCTCCAAGCATTAAAGATAAGCTGTTGCGTTTTATTCTGCTGTAAAACACTGACAAACATTTCTCAGCACAATAAAAAGAGAGATGAGTAAATGTGGTTTGTATTTAACATTTGAGGTTTCCAGCTTGTTCTGGACAGGAAATAGAGAACAATAAGCTGTTGCTGTCTGTTCTCACTGTTTCCCAAACCTACATCCACACTCTCACTGAGAAAGAAGTGAAGGAAAAAAGAAAGCTCTTCCTTCTGGGTAACTGGAAGACGAAAAGGCTTCATAGTGAGACAAGAGAATAGTAACCCTCTATACTATCTTCTCTGTGTAAGGAGAACAAAGACTGTTTTCCTGGCCTTTTGCCTTGTCTCTCCCCTTTTCTCCCTGGGTGGTGGAAATCATCCAACTCACAGCAGTTCCTGCTTGTGGGGAGAAACCACTCTGACTTCTTTCTGTGTTAAGTCTCTTGGGAATTAGTCTCAGATTCGATAGGGATTCTCTGTTCCTCAGAAAAAATGCATGGTATTGGAGTGAGTTTGCAAATGTGCTGGCTTACGGAGTTTGAAATGATTGTTAACCTTTCATGGGAAGTCCTGAAGGAGAAATGAAGGTAACTTTACAAACCCATACAGATCTTAACAGCTTCTTCCATGAGTCCTCATATCAGAGCAGATTTAAAGAACAGAGAGACTCCTGATGGGATAAACTTTTTAAAAAAAAGTCTTTGAATTACAGGTCAGGCTTTGCTTTTTAACAGTGAAAGAGATGTAGGAGCAGGTATTGACTTCACAATGATGCAGATTAGGTTTGTGTACTCATGCAGACACAAATGAGAATTCAAAGCCAGGCACCATCTCACAGAGGGAAGAAATGGAAAATTAAACCTCTCATTATTGCATTGGAAATTATAGGATTATATCTATCACCCATAGCATATGATAAATGTTAGAGCCAGCTTTGCTGAGTGGATTTGCAAGACTGTTTGGAAAACTAGAAATTTAAAAGTACTAGTCAAAGAAAGAAATAAAGAACAACTTGCAATTATTATCTTTGTGATGTATATAACTAAATTCTTCTCCTTTTAAAAAAGCTTTATCTCTTCAGCTTCATCTACTATTTAAGTTAGGTTTCACAGTAGACTAAAAGAGCAACTTAATGAAGACCATATCTTTAAACATCTGCATCCATTTGATCAGTAGACCAAATCACTGCTTCCCTTAGGTGTATGTGATCTGACCTTCTTGTCACTGGCTTCACTTGCAGGAGGGATTTATAGTGTTTAATTTTCTATTCTTAATACTCATCTGTGCTGTCAGCTTATTTAATAAACATTTAATATTAATCTAATTCAACAAGATGATGTTTAATATGAGGAAAGTTCTTTTTATTTTTTTTTCCTACTGCTATCATAAATTTGTATGAAAAAACAGATGAATTAGAAAAAAACACAAAAGTGGCATTTAGAGTTTGGTGGTGAGCTGTCAAACACTTTTTTGACTTCTTGATGCAACAGAAAAAATAAACTTAAATATTTTTTCACTGGCACTTAAAAATATCTTGGAGTTAATGTATGTGTCTGAGGAAGAGAAGAATTTGACCTAAATGGTTACTTTTACCATTTTGGTTTATTATCCATTACAAATGTGAGTGCTTCCAAATATGATGGTCTATGGAGTACAGCCACATCCAGGAGAGGCGGGTGCGTTCAGGTTTCTCAGGCATTCATGATCAGTGAATGGAATGAATTGTTAAACCGTGCTAAATAAGAACAAAAGCCCTAGTGAAGTATTCCCTTACTTAGAAGCAGCTTTCTCTTTCAATCTCCTTATTCAGTTACATCATGAGATAATATGCAGGAGACATTGAGCCAGAATTGCTTTAATCGAATAAAGAAACTGAAAAGGACTTCTACCCCTGGTATCATTTTATTGAGACTAATATTGTTATTGTCTGCAGTGTCCATATCAGACGATCTGGATTGATTTAATCATTTCAGGCAAGGTTACAGAGAGTATACTCAGTATGTGTCCATCAGTATATCTTTATGAAGATCAGTGCCCTCATACTGATTTACATCAGTCCAGGGTTTACCAGGTAACTTCAGACCCCAGGAGTTTCAGGGAGTTTCTGGATGACCTCTGACTGTCTCACTATTCAAGAAGCATGAAAGGGAGAATCGTTACTTTAAAAGATGTGGTATATACTATTTCCCATGTGAAAGCTGGCTGCATTTTACCAGGTGAGAGGTGGCAAGAGACTGTCATTGCCCTTGCCCTCCGTGATGGTGGTGGCAACTATGCAGCCAGCACAAGACTGGACCTGTTTCTGTGCTCAGGGAACAGAGAGGGCTGCCAAGTGCTGATGACTGCCAAGGGTAAATGATTACTAGGAATGCAATGAGGTAAGGAAAAGCTTCTTGGTTTTCCCCCTCCTCTAGTACACCCATATGTGGTCAACCACAAGCTGGACTGAATGCAATGTTTGAATCAAGCCAGATGCAATAACCCTTAAATCAGCCTATGACAAGGTGAGAGGGAAAGAAGAACATGGTTGCTCAGGTTTGGCAGCATTGGCTTGATAGTTCCACTAAAAGTACTGCATTTTTTTAAAACATGAATGGACTGATTTAAGTCATTGCTGTAATTAGGCCTTTGGTGATCATAATTAGGGGTTTGTCAGCTAACACAGAATGGTGTTTGAAAACATGTTCTTAGGGTCCGAAAGCCAAAATGTGAGGTCTTGATTTGTGTTTCTATGTTAACAGGCTCTGTGAAGGGATTTACATCCACAAAATGTTTTCTTGGTAAGCCATGTGCTTAGTCACAAAACTAATGAGGGTGACACAAACAACAATATTTCACTCTTGCTGCTCAGTCTACCCTTGTTCAAAAGATTTTTGTTGTCAAAGCAGGGGAGAAATGATAGCATATGCTTATTGAGCCTCTGTGACATATCAACAACAAAGATGAGATTGAATCTGAATGTTATCTGAACAGAACATCATCAGAAGAGATGGCCATGGGCCTTCACAATTGTCCATCTAAGTCTCTGGCTGACAGTTGTAAATGGCAAATATATTCCCTGAAACACACACCAGTTCTGGAACAATTTGTGAAGGGGAACAGGTCATGAATGACTTAACTATCACTAATAGTAGCCTGTAATTATTATCTTGTTAGGCCATGCTCCTTTAAAGAGACCCCCTGGGAGAAGCAACTAAGTCAAGGGCACACCTTGCACAGATCTCCCCCTATAGAGCTCTCTGTGGGATTACTCTTGTGTTTAGCCTTGCTGTTGAAATAATCAATTACGTTCATCTTCTAATTAATGAACTAGTATCCGTTTCATAGAACATGCTCATGCCATAATTATCGCAATTGTGTTACCAGTGGAGCACTCAGGGAATGAACGTGTGTGGAGTGCTACAGAGCTTGAATTGCAGTCTGTGGGGAGGCAAAGGTAATGTTTCTTATGCTATTGAGTGGACCTTTTTTTTTTTTCTGATGAGAAGATACAAAAGAATCTGATCAAAATGCCAATAATGAGACAACATTTTTTTTCTTGGTTTAACTGTGTATTAATCATACACATCCATATTAATCATAACCATCTCTTTTATAATCAGAATTTACTTGGGTTTTAATTCAAGCATTTATTGTATCTCAAGTCCATTCTATGAGGTAGGAAAAGTCTCTAACTCAGTGAATGTGTAGAAAGAAAAACCCCTTCATTTTACTTCTTACTATTTGTTATAGTATACTGTTAAACACTTTTTTTTTTTTTTTTTTTGGTGTATAAGGTTTCAGAATTCCATGGTATCTTGAAAATCTTTAATAAAAAGTATATTAAGTGTCTGAATAGAGGCTTTATGGGGAAAGAACTAGATGGGCAGTTTGTTCACTTGGAAAGTGATACTTCCATTCAAAATGAGTTTGCCTTATAATATTTCATACCTCATATCAATTAAATTCTATATTGAAAATAGGAGGAAAAAATATATATGTAAGATCCTATTAAAGCCAAGAAGAAATGCCACAGTGAATTACTGGGGCAGTTCTTTAACTAATGTAAGTTGGCCTGAATCCACAGAATTAAGAAAGGACCTAGCTCTTTAAGTTCAGCCTTCCAGTGAATCTAAGTGTGACTCATAAATACATATATGTACATATAAAATTTCTTGTACGTTATTCAAGGATTAGTTATAAAAATGGCGTTTCTACATTCCTCCTGGAATCTGAGAATATTATACGTATTTATGTCAGTGAATTGGGACATACAGCAATGGAAGGTAGTTGGTAAGATCATATAAAGTGCTCTTTGTACTTAAAAACAACTGACTAGGCTCTGAGTACACTTCTATCAGAACTGAGACACACATACACACACACACACACACACACACACACACACAAAAGCAAGGGATTAGTTTGGATTTGTTTTTGTTTTGTTTTGTGACTTTTTTCCCCATTCAGTTTCCTTGTTGTCTTTTGAGCACCTTAGACATGGTTTAAAATTTGCATTTCATTTGGATATACATCTGGTATTTATCTGCACAGAACCTGTTTGTTACTGATCATCTCATGGAGGGGTGTTGTTTTACACCTAATAAAATAATCCTCTATTATGTAGATGTAACAGAAAATGTCTGCTTTATATAATTAAAGTTTTAGACAAAACAAGAAAAAATTTCCATTAATAATTTACACATATGATAATCAAAGCAAGTTATCATATTCACTACTCCAGAACAGAGACAGGATGTAATAATTTTCTAGAAATTAAAGTAACTATTCTCACTTTGGCTTCCTCATGCATTTGTGTGCCATGTTTCAGCCTGAAGCAACTTCTAATGGTTGCGTTATGAAACTCTCAAAGTGGCTGTAATGAAGACACTGACAAAACGAGCAATATTGGTGTTGCCCAGTGACACTGAAAGTTACACTCAGGAAGTTATAAGTCCACTGTGTAATGATCTATATATCAGGTGCCAAATTATGGGATTAAAGAGAAAATACTATGCGAGCAGCTTATTTCAGAGTTTTCTTCTCCAATGTTTCTTTTATCTGTCAGTAAAATGTCTCAATTTTCTTGTAATGACAGTGTGTGAATATTGAATAAATGGACCTGTGTCCTGATTCGGATGGAAATTTCCCAGTGGAAATTCGGTACGGTCAGCTGTACCAATGCTTTAACCTGGTATGTAGCTGTGGATGTGTAGCTGTGTTCAACAGTAGCGCACAAACAGATGGCAGTTTTGGAAGCTGTGCTGGACTGTGCTATCCCTCTTCCCCCCAGAAATATCAGGAAAAACATTTCTCATGAAGAGGCATGTGAGCACTCTGTATGGAGTTGTGATAAATTACAGGTGCATAGTAAATTAAATTTATGATAGTTACCTTTGACCTCCTCCTATATGCTTTACTTATTAATCGCATCTCTACTGGGATCACTTCTGTTGAACAGCTTCCAAGTTTTCCAATATTTTTAAACCAGTCTGCTAGATGTGTGCATGAATATGTTGTACATACTGAAGGAGGGAAGAAAGGTGAGTCTGAGACTTCATCAAGGAAAAATGTTTCACTGATTTGGAAAACTGAAAGAGAATGGAAGAAGAGGAGGAAAGTTATAGCTTGGAGCACTGCTAGATTAATATCAGCACATTTCATTTGCACTTCCTATTATTGACTATAATGTTGGTGTTTTGCCCTTCCCCAACAAATATCTAATCGTGATTAGGTACAATGACCAAATCTGTTCTCCTTCTTTATCCTATTCTGGTTTCATATCTTGGGTGATAAGTCAGTGATTCAGCCTCTGTGCTGCCCTCGCCCATGTCCCCATACTGACACTTTCAACCTCAACATATCAGTTGTGAAAAGGGGTCTACATAAACTCACTCAGAATGTCAGCACTGGTAAATTGTACTCCTTCCTTTCATGAGCCAGTGAAGATAAAAATACTATCCCAACACCATCCATTAAATGCATTCTCTATTTATAGAGAATATATTAGAATGATACTACGGATATTGAATTTATCTTCATGAGATGGGGATGGTCTCATCAGTCACGAGTGTCACAACTAAGCAAAGACACAAGTGAATAATGAAGCCACCCTTATCGAGTACAGATGAATTCAATTTCCTCTGCACTATAATGTCATATTTGATTCAGTGAACTATAACATCTACTTTTTATTTTTTAAGTTGCCCATGGGTTCTATCTTTTTCTCATTCTCTCTTTCTAAAGCCATTTCTGTGATGCATTTTTCTGTTTTTATGCATCCTGCATGTCTTTTTCCTTTGTCTGACATAACAACTAAGTTGAATCACAAATGGTATACACAGAATGAGAACACTTACCACATCAGGTGCCTAAATTCCCTGTTCCTACTAACTTTGCTGGAGGACCTACCCCTTGGAATTATGTTGATTACGCTTCATGTACAGAAGTGTAGGCCACGGATAAAAGGGCTTGTTCTGGCATGTCTGTAAAGCTTTATTCTACTGTGAGTTTTGAAAAAGTCTGTATGTATAAGAATCTGTCCATCCCAATGGACAGAGCAGCACAAAGGAGCTAGATTGTAGGAGTGGCTTTGATGTTAAGCAGACATAACTGCTTAACACAGTGAACACAGACTAAGAAGAATAAACCAAACATGTACAATACTAAGAAGTAGTAGGGCATGTGCTGAACAGTCCAGGTAAAAACAAATCAGAAAGCAAAAATTGGTATGGCCTCCCTCTTACCGGGAAACTTTTTAGTATGAGTAGAGCTAATTGGAAAGAGTGTTTCTCCCACCTGCATGTATCCTCTACCTCTTTCCATGGAAAATGCCTTTGCTGGGTGCTGTCTTCCAGCCTGCTTAGGAATATTTTCCTCCTTGTGATAAAAAGAATAAACACAAATGTGTTGTGTGAGCAGTGCAGCTGCTGCACTGACTCTGAGCACAGTGCTATTTTGTACCTAGACTCTATATTCTGTATTGCTTTATACAGAAAAGGGCACATTAGCTCAATTTCAAGCTAATTATAGCAGTAGAAGATTCTGTGGGAATGCCTCACCAGGTTTTACCAATAAACTCCTTAGAGAAACAAGGAAACGTATTCACATTATATTTACCTAATAGATGAGATTCAGTCTATTACATGAGATATGAAGTAAATTAAATTCCATGGCAGGTGAACACCCTGAGGGTACTGTAGTTTATAACACTATATTAATATTCTGTAAGACCACTGCATGAGCTTAGTACAGCTAACTTCAAAATTAGCTTTACAGGCCACCTGCAGAATTTTTTTTCTGGTCGCTTTCATAGTCAGTGCTGCAATCATAGATAATTTAACATAAATATTAAGTAAATAATTGGTTCAGAATATTTCAAGGTCAGGAACATAAATCTCATTCCCATTTCATGAATACAAACCATAAAAATGCAAGGTGGTGCTTAACTTGGCAATTTGAGTTTCCAATGAGCCATATTCCCTTCCATTTTTGAAAAATAAGAGAAGGCCTAAACAAATTCTGCAGAAGACAGTGACAGAATGTGCAGAAGAATTATTGCAGAGAGAAGATATGATTCAGAGCTCTATGTAATAAATGCTCAGGCTGATAAAATGATTGGAATGAGCACTACTAAGGTTTTAGAGTGCATTCATATAGATTTAATGGTATGGATATAGACTGAGTTGTTATTATTATTATTATTATTTTTTTTTTCCTGAAAGCATGATTTCTGAAGATGAGCTCTGGCTGAGATAATAAGACAATGGTAGTGGGTGTGCCACTTTATGACGGTCGTGGTTACAGACTGCTTTCTAATTAGCCTTCAGAAGCTTAAAACTTGCAGGTAAGCAAGAAGTAATCATCACAATAGCTAGGCAATTTCTTAGGCAGAAAAGCACATTTACATTTTGGAGGAGGTAAACTCATTTTGTAATGCAGTTCTCTCTCTAGTACCAGAGCCTGGGTAGGAAATCATGAGTATCTAATCTCAGATGTCAGATTTTCAGCTGCTCCCAAAAAGTCTTGGTAGCTTATAACAGTGTTACCTGGGAAAGGGTCAGCAAGGCAGTAAATCTGTTGTGTGCATTTTCCCAGCATCAGCAGACCCTTGATTTGATTTTTTTATTTTTATTTTTTTTAGATACTGCTTGCAATGTTTTCTGTCTGTAATGTATCTGTGTAGATTCTTGCTTGATGCCCTTGTTCCTAACTTGTCCTTAAAGGTAATGAACGCTTGAAAGCTTGTATTTTAATCAGAGCTTCAGAGAGTTAGTTGGTTTAATTAACCTTCCACTGCTTTCCAAATCCTTCTCAAATCATTTGGTCTCGGATATTATTGTCAAATTGTAAGAGGTGGCTGAGGAAGAAGAGCTGCAGGTGTTCCTCACAGACCAGGAGATGTCTGTTAATGTAAAATTGATCTGAAGAAGTATTCTTATCAGCACTTGTCACAGAAAAATTGCAAACAGAGTCCACTTTCGGAGAGTGTCTCAGTCAGCTTTTACCTGTTGCGCCTGTAGCAGCATAGCAATTCCTTTACGTTTTGTAAGATTTTTGTGTTCTTTGTATTTCAGATCATTAAATATTGAATCTCAAGAAGGTGAGTTTCCTTTAAGGCGTTCTATTAGGAGATGTCTATAGAGGATACCTACTGGCTATTCCCCTACTGCTGTAGGATAATCTTCTGGAGATATAAAATTGGGATAGCAGAATCTCCCTCTGGGCTTTCTTTTCTAAGGCAAGTATGCAGAGGCATTGGCTTTGGTGGGGAAGGCCGTGCTTTGTATCTGCTAAGCCTGGTAGCAAAATCCACCAGAGAGAGTTAAAAAGGCACCTGAATATTTAGTAGCTTAAGCAACTGCAGGGAATGTTGCTTAGAAGTAATTGAAATGGATTAAAAAGGGGTAAAAATCCCCTGGGATCCTGACAAGAAACCTGAGAGTTTTCAGTCAGAAACGGTTTCACTGTCTTTTCTCATATGTGTAATAGGTGTTCTTTTTCCTGCATGTCCACAAGTAAGGAAGTGTCAGCATGAACTTTTAATTATTAAGTGATGTATTGATTTGAGCATGATTTCTCTCTCAAAATCGAGGTATACCTGTGTGAGGGCAGAGCTAAGAAAGATCCACATAAGAAAGTGTGAGCAAAAATCAAACTTGAAGCAGGAAGACGAGGGATAGAACATGAAGACAGAAGGATATAAAAATAAGGCAGGGATTATCTCACTTATTCTTCCACCACTGATCATTTTCTCCTCAAATTTATTGAGATACTAAGATGTGTCTTGATTGAATTTTCCTGTGTCTGCCAACATTCCTGATTTTGCACTTTGATACTATGTGGGCGCACACCTACTATTAAACTTTCATGATTAAATAATTTCAGTAGGGAAAAGTCTGCTCCACTAAAGTGTATAGAAGTCTATAGCTAAAGT
Organism: Cygnus olor; assembly: GCF_009769625.2. Classification (NCBI taxonomy): domain Eukaryota; kingdom Metazoa; phylum Chordata; class Aves; order Anseriformes; family Anatidae; genus Cygnus; species Cygnus olor. Next base: position 39,847,783 of record NC_049171.1, read on the forward strand.
CTAAGGCAGACATATGAGGTAATATATAGTGTAACTTTTTATATTCTCAATTCTTCTTACTACACCCTAGAGATAGTGGGAGACAATGGAGACTGTGTAATGAATGACAGAAAATGTGTGTAAAAGCATTGTGTGGTGAATAAAACCTTTAGTCATAAGACCAATAATAGGAGAAGAGAGAAATTAAGAAATATAAGCAAGAGAGACAAAATATCTAGCAGAACAAATGGATATAATCATTTTCAAACATGTCAGCTTGAATCAACTAAGGTAAACAATTGGAGTCTCAGTGCATGCCTGGACTAGGCAAGTTTTGCCACTGAGTACTGTAAAATGGAAAGGAGTCATAAACTGCTGGAGAACAGAACAGGAGTATGTGTCTGACCATTTATAATCTTTTAATCAAACATGGAGCCCATAGCTGGAGTCTGGTAGCTTTGGAGACTACTTTGTCTGTGCATTCATAGACCATTCATAATGCAGTGAGCCATAAAATGCTCTCTCGCTTTCTTGCTTCAGCGGTTTCAACACCTTCCTCTGGGACAAATTTCTCTAATAACAAGAGGTAATTCAATTTTGCTCTTGCTCAGTCCTAAGCAAACAGTTCTGGCTGTTGTGACTTACCATATTTGTGGAAGCTGTGCAGGGAAGATAGCGTAACAGTTAGATGCTACCGGGTGCTCTGTTAGTGTAAATTGACTAGTGCTTGTAATCTTATGGATATAGTCATTTTGAAAACCTGAAGGTATTTTTTGTTTCGTGGCATTGAGGAAACCAGTCCCTGACACAACGTGCTTTCATTTCTAAGTGTGCTGTAAGCATGCCTGGGACACAAGGAGCCCTGGCTTTTGCTGTGGGAGATGGAGGTGATTGCCATCCATGGGACTGGGTGGTGTCAATATTTGCGGTGGTGGCAGGGTGTTTTCGGTTCTGGTATTGGGGGCAGAGGTGGAAGTGCTGGCACTCCTCCTCCTGCTGTGCATGGTGGGGTGGATGCAAGGAAAAGGTATATAAAGGAGCAGCACCACTTCCCTGTCACTGAGCTGCTTTTGAGATTAATGGTAAACATGTGCTGTGCTTATCTGAGATCTATTCAGCAGGTAAGTTGAGGAAAAATCTTTATTAAAACAGTTGCATTTCTACCACAGTAATAAGGTATTGGCCAGTAGCAGTGCAATTTGGGGGAAAATTTGGCTCCTTGAGTCTTCAGCACACTGTTCTAGATTGGTTTTATACATACTTTTACAAGTTGGGAATTCACTTAATTTGTAAAACTGTTATATCTGTGAAGTATACCTTGAAATGTTTTCCTTATCTATTTCTCTAAGATCTTGTCATATAACTGTTTCAGAGAGAAAGTGTACTTTTCTTTGCTTTTATTCATAACGAACACTTACGGACTTATATTACTGCAGAGAAAAGACGTGATTATGTCAGAGCATGAAAACACATTTAGAAATCAAATTTTTATTCTATTGTATAAGAATAAAACATTGATTTATGTGCTTTAGTTTAAAAAAACAAAATAGACAAACACAAAACCCCCTCGATGGACAGATTTTCTTTGCAGAATTTCTTGGGCCCTCCTTTGAAGCATCTGGTCTTTTTAGGAATAGGATAACAGGCAAAGTCAATGGTCAGGCTTGTCTTGCCAGATCAAGTGCTTTCTTCCTACAGTTATTTTTCCGTCTAACCTACAAGTTTGAGTCTCATCCAAAGGCCACATGGTGCCAAAACTCTGGTCCTACATTACACTGACAGGGGGTTTCCCTTCATGTGAGAGTGAAAAAAGCATCCTTACTGCTCCTGAGGATTTCCTGGTTGATGAGGTTCTGAATGCTTCTCTCTTTTAATTTTATTTAGTGTTTTATTTATTTTTTACTTCCAAAGCAGCTTTTTTCGCCTGACATGTTCCTATATTTTCCCTTCTTCTGCTCTAGATGGCAATGTAACACTTTTTCATCCACTGGGAGCCTCATGTTTCTGTAAAATTTGTATTAACCTGGTAAGATAGCAATAGATTTATCTTATGTGTGTACAGTACTAGCTTTAATGTCTTCCCTGCCACTCAGCTGTGACTCTTACTCCATCACATGCATCTACCTTCCTTCCTTGTCTTCCTTCTGTCCCCGTCTCACAGGCTCCGTCTCTTGTTCTTGCCACTTTTATTCCGCTAGCTTAATGTTTTGCCAGCATCAGATTAGGCCAACTGTGTATGCAACAGCCTTTACTTCTGCCTTCTTCGTCCATTTTGTGACACTTGCCCAAATCTTGTCTTTTACGCCCTTGTATGTTTCCACCTGTTCCTTCATGCCCAAATTAATGATTTTATACTCATCCCCTTTCTGAGTCTCTTTTTCTTTTTCTGGAGCAAGAATTTAATTTTTATAGAAAGCTCATGGTGCACTGATAATGGAAAAAATCATGAGTAAACTCTTCTATTTTGCCTGTGAAGCAAAATGTTCTGTACTGCCAACCTACGCTACTGAAATTAGGAGTAGTCTAATAGCATATATTTTCAGTTACTTAAATTAAACTTCACTACATCAGACTCACATTCACCTATTCTTCTGCTTTGTCTCTAAGAGTGGCCAATGATGGATGCTAAGGGAAAGAATATTAGAAAAAATGACTTATAAATTCCCTTCAGGTGGCCCGTGACATTTTAAAGACTTCTTGAACCTAAGTTTTTTTTAAGTATTGTTGTTCCTATTTGATAGAGATTTCTTTTAGGAGCTGTGGAGTTTGTTCTAAAATTTAATAATGTAATAAATAAGCAGATCTTACTTTTCAGATGATTTAAATTTGATTCCTGATAATTAAATATGGTATCCCTAGCTACTGGGTTATGAGAAATTGTGATTTTTTTTTTTTCTTTTGAGATGAGATAAACGAACTGTATACCATATAACAGAATTGTGCAGTGATGCTTTTTGTTTTGTTCATTTTTCCTTTCCTATTAGTCCCAGGTGTTCCATTTGCTTTTTTAATCTGCTGCTGAGCATGAAGATGATGTTTTCTGGGGTGACGACTGCAAGATCTTTTAAAGGGTTAATAGCTAATTTAGAACACATTATTGTGTCTACATGATGCGGTTGTTTCCCTTTCCTGTTCTTTTCTTTATATTTATTGACAGTAGATTTCATTTGGCATGTCATTACCTGTTCACTTAGTAACATGATATCTCCTCACAGTCAGTTGGCAAGTGAAGTGTCGTGAGTAATTTTCAATGATCAGGAAACTTATCTCATTTAAGCTCTAACATAGAAAAGCTTCATTGATAACCTTCCTGAAATTTGAAAGTTAAACATTTATTCTTGCTGTTAATTTTATATTCTTTAACTTATCCTTTAACTAGTACTTAAGCCTTAAGATCCTTGAGAGAACCTTCTTTTTTTTATTCCACAACAGCTTTGTTTAAGAGTTTAAGGTGGTGAACCTTGTAAATAATAAAAAATAATTTAACCCCCCCCCCCCCAAAAAAAAAAACAACAACAGAAAACACAAAGAAAAACTCACTATCCTTTGGATTACACTTATATATATATATAATTATTATTTTTTTGACTCTTTTAGAGAAATCCACTTTGTTTGTGGGGCACGATTTCCATAGAAGCCATATGGATACCCTGTTAGCTTTGCCCATGTATCAGCAGATTTGACTATACTATAATTTCAATTAATTACATCTAAATTTAGATGCTTCGTGTCCCATCAGTTCTTTCACTCATGACAAACTTTCAGTTCAGAAAGTGGGGAAAACAACTGTGGAAGTCATGAACAGCTATTGGAGAACTATTTGAAAATGTGGAGGTGAACTTTGACTTGAATGAGTGCCACCACAAAAACAGTAGCATCTACTTATGAAGGGAAGAAAGGAGAATAGCAAGAAGACATATTTTTGAAAAATTAATTTAAATACAGGGAAGTATATTCAAATAGGTGGTACTAATGACAGAAAAAACCAGCAATGACAGAGGACGGTAGCAAGTGTATCAAAAGCTATCTTTGTTAAGTGGTGAGGTCACTGTTGACCTTAAACATGTTCATATACAAAATCTGTGAATTAGATCAGATTTTGAAAGATAACTGTAACAGAGCACAATGAGAATGTAGGGACAAATTCAAAAAGACCAAGTCTGAGACGGGAGTCACCTGGCAAAAGACATCAAGAGTCATAAGAAATCATTCCAAATATAAGTAATTGGTAAGAGAAATACCAAAGAAATATGTTTCTTTCCTGGCAGTAGAACTACTATGAGAAGAGGGTGAGAAAGCAGAATGTGACGTCCTTTTCATATCAATCTTTGTGGAAAAGGCCTCTTTGAGGGAACTTACAGCATAATTAATGCCAAGTGTAAAAGGAGGTGAGATTCAAGACTAAAATGGAAAAGAAAAGATTAGACAGTTTTAGAAAGGTTAGGTGTATTCAGATGGGATGGAGGTGAGAAACATCATCCTGGCATTTTAAAGAGTTTGAAAATGCTAGTAGTTATGCTTGAGATATGGAGGATAAGCATAGCACTGGTTATCACAGCAAGGAAGCAATGAAAAACTATAAAAGGGCTTATATAGGATTTATATTTATAAAAGGAGAAAATAGGACTTTATTTAAATTTCAGTAAAATTCTGGAACAGCTTATGAAACAAGCTGTTCTACATTCACCTTGAAGATAAAAAGGAGATGTTTAACAACCAAATGGGCTTAGCAGTTAAAAATAAATAAATAAATCAAAGAAATCCCATGTCTTTGTATGATAAGATAACAAACTGCATGGGTAGGAGTGAAGCAGGAAACACATCTCTCCTTTAGATAAACCTGGTCTTCATGAACACTCAGAAGGGAGGAGGTGAAATTGGTTGATAGAAAAATTCAGAGAGTAACTCTCTGTGGTTATTGTCTAAATAGAAACATAGATCTAGCTAGGTTTGATGGGGTCTTTCAGGTCAGATTTTATTCAAGTTTTTACTAATATTTTCAACTTGGTGTTGACATGAAGCTGGGAGGCAGTGCAAATCCTCTGGAGGACAGAGTTGGAATTCAAAATGATCTCAAATGTTTTCTAATTAAAAAAAAATGAAAATCAATAGGAATATTCAGTTAGTGATAATCACCTGCACAAATATGGGATTGGGAGTAACTGATTAAGCCACAGTCCTTCAGGAAAGTGTCTGTGAGTATAGTGATAACAACCTGAACATGAGTCAACAATGTCTTGCTCTTACACAAGGACAAACTTAATCATATAAGCAAAAGGAAGTTTGCAAATCATGTGACAATCTTTTTGCTCTACTCAGCCTTGGTAAGAACATACTGGAGAATTACGATTGGCCTAGAATATCTTGCTTCATGGTAAAGGTAAATGATAGGAGAGGCTCTTCCAAAGAAACAAATTGAAACAAACTGATGTTGAGAGGGATAAGAAAGCTTTCCGTAAAAATGAGATGACTGAAAAAGGATGGGGTAGGATTATGGGCTTCTGCAAAATAGCAAGTGATCATGACCACACATTCATGTTGTGGAAAATAGGCATGAACTCCAGCAAGAAAGGTTAAGGTTAGATATAAAAGTTCCTAACAGTTAGGAGACTCAATCACTCAAAAAATGTTCTTTACTAATGCTGTAGAAGCTATGTCATTAGAGGTTTTCACACCACATCTGTCAAAGATAATGTAAGATCTTACAGCTCACCTGGCTTTGAGATGGGGTGGGCTGGATGACCTTGTAAGAACATTTCCAGCTCTGTTCAGTGTTGCATCTCATGCATCTCTTTCCCCTAGCTCATCTGTTTTCATCGCTTATGAGACGCTTGTCATCCGCTTCAAGGCCTTATACTTCCTGTCCCAAATTTTCATTTCTCTAATTTACCATGGAAAGCTAAAGAAGCCAATGCCATACTTGGTCCAACCCCACTGTTCTTTTACATTTCCAGATCATTCACTAGGGTATTGAACAACATCGGTACCAGTGATTTTGAGGCACTTCTGCTGACGAATTCCCTGCCTTTTGAGAACGAACTCTTTGTTATAACCTATTGTTTCCTGTCTTCTAAACCATTAATTCCTGAAGTCTTCCCTCTTATCTTGTGTCACCTTAATTGTGCCAGCTCTTCAGAACTGTTTCTGAAGGATCTTATATAAAGAAAGCGGGTTTTATTTTTGAATACATGCAGCGTCATACTTACTGCAACACTTTCCTCATTGCATCCTTTAAATATCTGTTTCATGAAATTATAAAAATGATGTTGTTTCTGCCCCAGTATGTTACAGTTATTCATGTGCCCACCTGTTCTAGTTTCTATTATATTTTATGCTAATTAGCAACCAAGTGATTTTTTTCTGGTATGTTAATCAAACTCATTAGTCTGTAATTCCCAGAATTGTCTCTGTAGCCCCTTAAAAAGCTTGGTTTGATATTTGCCTTTTCTAATTCTGCTGGAAAATAATAAAGCTTGCAACAAGCAGAAGGACAAACAGTAGTAGCATAACTACTGTTGTTAGTTATTCATTTGTTACACAATGAGTTTCTTTAGAACTCTGAGTATGTCCTGACCCTGGTGCTGTATTGTACATTTTTTTTATATGTTTTAAAACTTCCATTGCTACCTAATCTTGCTCGTTAATCAAGTTCTCCATTAAAAAAAAAGGGGGGAGGGAAATCCAAAACACCACTCAGGTTTCAACTTCTGTTGATGCTGATGAAAATAATTCATTTCATCATTTCATATATTTTAAGTATGTTTTATATCTATTGCCCCTTCCTTCCTGATCAGCCTGTGCTGCCAGCCTTCAGGTAGTAATTTTCCAAAAGTACAAATAAGCAGCTTAGAGAAGAGAATATGGATGTTTTTAATGGCATTGCCTCCTCTAAGTACCTATATTATGAACTACGTTCTCCATAACTATATTCTTTGCTAAAATTTCAAAATCACTTGGCATTAGTTAATGAGAACCAGGTAGTGTACTAGCACTTCTTGGAACAGCATTTGTTTGTATATTGCTGCACCACAATAGAGACCTAGGTAACTGGTAAGGCTCTAGCCATAGTAACACTTTTACTATTACTGCTTTCAATAACTCCAGGAAGAGAGAGAAGGAATTACAGTCCCTCCAAAAACAGGTAATTTTATTAAAAATAAAAATGAATTCAGTCTGGACTCTTTCACCTGATAAGCATTGTTCACATGAAAATGCAAAATACACAAAATGACCAAATATGAGTACATATAGCAGAACCTGGGAGAACTGGGGCACACACAATTCTAAAGATCAATTGCATGCAGTGAGTTCTGACCTCTGGATCAGAGTATCACAAAGGCACAGGGTCCATAGGAAACTGGCTCTATAATATGATGGGTCCTTCAGTGAATGATCTTGATGGAAGAGCTCAACTTCCTAAATTCATCAGTGAATCAGTCTCAGACCTCATTTAACATTTTCATTCCTCTGTATTACAGATGCTGGAAGGAAAAATTAAATAGTAATAACTTCCTCTCTAAAAACTCTGGTTATCTAATAAAAGTTGATTCTAAATGGTACAGTGCAAATCTAAATATCTCCATGTTTTGGAGAGAAGGGAGTTACTTCTGTCCATAGTAATATATGCAAAGGAGAGTTAACATGTTGTACGATTAGATACACTTTCGTTTACTGAACAGCAACCATGCAGTGTAAATACCAGAAGCAAAATTTGTGCATCTTGGATGTTCTCTAAAAGAAAAAGTAAAGTAAAAAATTAGTCATGAAACAAATATGGAACTGAGGATTGATTCTGCGACTCTGCCTCTATGGAATAACATCCTTCCTAAATGCTACACAGCAACTGAAAAGACCACTGTCCTACAACTGCTGGCCTAAGTACAGTTGAGAGTGTGGTGGATTTAACATCAAAATGCTGAATTTTGATACTTTATTGATTACTGTTGGAGTCTCTAGTATCTGATGACTTATTTTGAATTGCAGGAACTGTCCCACTGATTTGGATTGCTCTAGCAATGCAAAGCAAGCATAAACTCAGCTTAACTACCCAGCTAAACTAGCTTTCTGACTTCTTACATCAAGGGAGTGAAAAAGGAGCGAGACCTTCCAGGTTTATATGCTCTACCTATGTAGGCTGGCTAATCAAAAGGAGGACAAACATTTTAAGATTAGAGCAGCTCTATTTTTTTTCTTCATTATTTTTTTCCAAGACAAAATGGTGTGATGTTTCAATACTCTGGTGTATTAGTAGGTAATTGAGGATGAACCATTTGCAACTGGTGACATCAACTCCCTTCAAAAGTGAACTCTTGAGTGTCTTGTGTAAACGTGTGTAAAGACTCATCCTGTGCAGTTTCTTCTAAACTAGTTCTGTCCTCCACTCCCCCACCCCCCCATTCATTTGTGCATTGGTATATACTGTACCACCCATCAAAGTAATTTTTGAGCTGATTTATGTTGATACATTATTAAAGATAAATATTTCAAGTGATACAGAGTTTCCTCAACTTCTTTTGAACTATATTTTTAATATCTAGGAAAGTTAATGTTTCAAATCATCCCTGATCTCAGTGCCCTAGGGCTTGCATTGGATCCCCAATATTAATGAATGTAATTTGAGGGAAACATTTGTCAGAGAGAGCTCGGAAAGGGACCATGAAAAAAGTATTATATAGACTGGAGTAAAGTGGCTAGCCTTCTGATTATAAATCTAAAATATTAAAATAATGAATCCACAGAACCCCTATTAGACATCAAAGTCTGTGTCTTATTGGGGTATGCTTTTAATTTATATGCCATCTTTCAGTCCAAAAGCAAACCTGATAAATTGAACAGTGAATTCCTGACCTGATTGAAAAAACCTGACTCTGGATCGTTGTTGTCAGTAGAAAGAAGACTTTGTGCAAGCTGAACTTTGCTCAAGTAGATGCCAGTGGTATAATTTAATAGCACGTTTTCAAACCTTACAACTTTTAAATACAGAGTTAAACTTTAAAGCAGCAACTCAGTAGCCTTTGTGCTCTTTGCTCTTTTATCTCATTTCAGTTTTGTTTCAGAATTCTGCAGCAGAGGCAACTGTAAGAAGGGGGAGTTTAAGTGCTTTTGGTTGGCAAGTGTAGCCCCTGTTAAAGCTAATAAACATGATGTCTTTTTTCACTCCCTTTTTCCATATGAGTGAGGAATGCATTGAAAAGAATACGCAGGCAGCTCATAGTTTATATATTACCTAAAACCAAATCTCAGTTTAGGAATGTTGAAGTACTCTTCATCACATAACCATCCCTTTTCAAAAGTGAAGATTTTGTTATATTCCACCTAGACACACATTAAGATTCCAGAGCTGATGGATAACTATAGTGGATGAAGCATGTTAAACCTCAGTAGTGAAACAAAGAATGAGAGAAAGAGCGTGATTATGGAGCTAATGTGGGATTTGGGAGACCTGTTTTCAATTCCCTCATCCACCACAGGCTGCCTCTCTGACCTGGAGCAAATTTGTCTCTCAGGATTAAATTTACAGATGTGTTTAGACACTTAACTGCTGCTGTTTAAGCAAAAGCATTGCCAGTGAAATTAACGGTAAGTTATTGATTGGTGCATTTGGTTCCTAGGCTTCCACTTTTGCTCTGCCAAATGGGGATGATGTTGCTCTATTAGCTTTGAACTTCTGGGAGCATAAATGGCTTATGGAGCTCTTGGGATGCTGGTAGTCCCTCTGTAGGAAGCACCAGTATATCTCATATGATTATGCTCCTGTAAGAATTCACATTGAGCCCCTTTCTGATACTGTGTTCAGTTCAGATCAAGCCATCTCAAAAAGCCTATAACAAAACCAAAGAAGGGCAATGGAAATGATCAAAGATATGTAATAGTTTCTGTGCGCGGAGAGGTTGAATAGACTGGCATTCTTCAGCCTGAATGAGAGATGACTGAACGGGGATGTGATAGCAATCAATGCAGTTATGAATAGGGAACAATTACTGACAGTTTCTCACCATACAAGTGCTGGAGACCATCATCTCAAATTATTGGCAGTAGACTTAAATCTAACAGAGGAATTACTTTTTTTACCCAACATACAATTAAGCTGCAGGACTCTTTTCCAAAGGGACCAAGGTTGTTAGATGGGTTTAAAATATATAGCAGAAAAATTTCTGGATGAAAAATCCATTCTGGATTATGGAACACAAAGAGATGACCTTGAGTTCAGGATGTCCTGCAGCCTCAGACTACAAGAGGCTGTGGGAAACTGCTGCCTCCTGTTTATCCTTATATATTTTATACGTTTGCTACTGGCCATGTCAGAGAACGTTCTAAGACAGATATTTTGCCTCACCTGACACAGCATTTCTTATGTTCTTCATTTGTAAAGGGAAACACATACAGAAAAATACAAACAATTCTGTGCAAAATATCGTATTTCATCAATTTAATGTCAGATGGTGGGTGTGGCCTTTGCTAAAAAAGCTGAGGGGAAAATTAAATGATGTTTTTGCATTCATGTTTTATCCTCTTTTCCCCTGAATGAGAGAGAAGGGATTCCCTTTGAAGAGTTTGTTCTCCATCAATGGGTGGACTTGTCCTGGCTGTACCTTTGGACTTTGGTATTAGTGAATGTCAAACACAAGGACAACTATCCTAGCAGTGGACTTGGGAATTGGCTGTGACAGCCTTCTGCCACATGCTGTCTTTGCTCTGGATGAGGAGAAAACTATTCCTTTCACAAGACGGATTTCATCCTTCCCCTACCATTGCCCAGTTCTGGTTAATGAGAGAAAGCAGAGCATGTTCATCTGTGGTTCTCTGTTGTGGGCAAAAGCCTGAGAGGTCAGAAAAGTATTCCTATTTTTCCTATACAAGCTAGCTGGCATCACAGCCTCAGCAGAATAAAGGATGAAGACAGTAGAAAAAGTGAGACAGTAGAAAAAGTGTGGATGGTTCAGTCTAGCCTTGGGTGTTTTGAGTGTTTTGCTCCTGAGCCAAACTGCAGACTCTTGGGAAAAGGTTGGTCACAGTTTGAATGTGAATCTCCCCATGGCAATGAGCAACACTACCTATTAGATACCAGTTGTCCTTAAAAATCTCCTCAAAAGAGAGGAAGGTATCTTCTGATTTTCTCCCAGAAATCTTCCCTGAAGATATCCTATTTGTCACAAGGCATTCTTCTAGGTGAACCAAAAGGCATGCAGCTCTCTCTGTGAGTTTTATTAACATTGTTACCATGTGGTAATAGGGCATACCCAGCAGCAAAACACAGCACTTTCCTCCCAGCAGGACTGGAATACAGCTTCCAGGCTTGCCGTAGCCCCAGCAGCCCTGAGAGTGAGGAACCGAGATGAGACAGTTTATTTGCAAAACAGAAAGCTGTATCACCAGCAATGAACTGAAGAACAAACAGAAGACTTTACACAAATGTGACACTTGCTCTTTTCAAATTACAGCAGTTGTATTTTTACTACAGATGAAAAACAAACAAGCTGCTCTGTCTTGTCTCTCCCAGCTTGCTTAGAGACTCAGCTCAGCTTGGCTGCATGTAGATCAATTTGTTTCAAGAGATCAACATTTCCTTTTTAACCTTTCAAACTGTAAATCCCCATAGAATCCTGATGTTTTCATCAATTATATATTTTCATTTTGTACTAGTAATCGATAGCACTTCAGAACACTAATGTCATACAATATCTTTGTCTTGGGCTAGTAAGTGAATAATAACTAAATAATGCATTTCAAACAAGAGAGCAAATGAATATTCTCCCTCCAGCGCACAAAGAGACATGCAAAAAGAAATCACTGAACAATAGGACATTGATTTTTGTGGCTCCAAACTTTCCAACTGCAGGCAGAAAAGACCAGAATAGAGCTGTAGTGCATTATCTTACTCCTGAAGTTGCACTTGGGCATGAAACTTCCAAACACCTCTCCTTTTCCAGCATTGCTGCTGGATAAAGGCTTGGTGCAGTCCAAGGTAATGCTGAGAAGTCACAGTTATGTGAATATTTAGAGAGCAGAAAAAGTGCTTGCAATTCCAGCATTTTTGGCAGGGCCTTTTCAAATACTGTGTGTTCTCAGAAGACAAAGGTTTCAAACAATTCATGTTTGGAAAACAAGGCTACATCTGTACTAGCAGAGCTGGAGAGGATTGGGGAATAGCCTCAGAGTCTGGTTTGCAATCATACATGCTGTTGCATTGTTAGCACAGGTTTTGTCAGAATTTTGGCTGGTGCTAAGTAACATTCTCCCAAGCAGTGCTGGAGTGTATGTAGATTGGGAGTTAACGCTCTCGGCAAACAGCTTGAACATGAAATCCCTATTTTGGGTAAGAGAATTTGGCTGTGCACATTGAAACCATGCTGTGTCAGCTGGCCTTGGGGCCAAAGAGCAGTCTATCTCTCATTTCATTTGCTAATGTAGATGTAGTCAATGGTTGTTAGATGTATTTGATAATCTTGCTACCAGCAGCAGAAAGAGCATCTTGTGGCTAAAGCATTCAGCTGGGACTGGAGAGAGTCAATTCCTAGATACTGCCCAGGTTTTCAGTGTAACTTGAGGTCACTTGGTTCCTGTGCTTCTTTTTTGACTTATAAAATGGGGATAACAGAACTTTCTTACTTCAAGCACTGTGTAGATAACATGCAGAAAGATGTGATAAAGGGATTGTAACCTGTTTAATACAGCAAATATCTCTTCCTAGAAGTGGGTAGAAAACTGCAAAGTTTGTCTGAGAGGTTTCTTTCTTTCTTTCTTTTTCTTTCTTTCTTTCTTTCTTTCTGCCTGCCTGCCTTCCTGCCTTTCTTTCTTTCTGCCTTTTTTTCTGTCTTTCTCTCTCCCTCTCTCTTGCTTGTATTCTCTCTTGCTTGTATTCTCTCTAGCTTGCTTTCTCAGCTCTTTTGCTTTTTTTCCTCCTTGATTTCTCACGGTTTTTTCTCTTTTTTTCCTGCTTGCTTTCTTGCTCGCTTGCTTTCTTGTTTTATTACTTGCTTTCTTCCCCCACCCCCTTTTTCTTGTGTGCTCTTCCTCTCCCTCCCTCTCTTTCTTGCTTTCTTGTTTTATTGCTTGCTTTCTCCCCCTCTCTTTTTCTTGTGTTCTCTTACTCTCCCTCCCTCTCTTTCTTGCCTTCTTGTTTTTGCTCCCCCTCCCGTCACCCTCAACCCCTCCCTGCTGTTTATTTCTCCAATCCAAACTGTTTAGCTCCAGCACCGAGGCCTCTGGAGACCCGGAATGTGGCTAGGTTATTTTTGTCTTCTATGAATTCAGCCCACCAGTGTACCAGAAAGAGATGAACCTCTGCTTTCACTTTGTCAGAATATGTTTTGTGCCTGAAATGTTTGGAAGAAGACAGACATATGGCATGTTCAAAATAAATTTTGTGTCACTGGAAAATTTGGAGCCAGCTGTCATTGACTAGGTGATAGAGTCTTGCACCATAATAATGATAATGAAAATCACAGTAGAGAGTAGTGAATAACTTAATTAAATATGCAGAAAAGAAGATATATTCTCCACCCTGATTCAGGATAGTGCTTACACTTTTCTTTACTGTTAAGTACACTTAAACACCTTTCCCAAATAAAGACTGATATCATCTAATTTTACAGTAATAAAAGATGCTAGACAACTATTATGTTCGTAATGAGATCCAAAACAAAACAAGTATTCACTTGGATGAGTTTCTCTGTCTACACCGATATTCTGCCCAGTACTCAGTATTGCTGCTGAAGCTTCACCTCCCTTGAATATAACATACTGCTTTTCATCAGTCCTGGGGTTCCTTCTCTCCTGCTTGTCTTCTCAAGTGGTAAGCTCTTCTCAAGTAAGATAAGCAAAAAGATTTCTCTTCAGCAGAACATTCCCAAATATGTGCTAGTGTGTTGATGTATGCTCTGATAAAATTCTTCTGACAAGCGATATAAACTTGCAGGTGCCACCTTCATTTAAGCATGAATTTGCTGCATTTCTCTAAGAGGTGCTAATACATTTGAAGAAAAGGCTCCTGTCTTATTCTAGATGAAATTCTGCATCATGATATACTGCATATGCTAGTATGATGACTGAGTTGTTGAGAATATATGTACTGAGTACGAAGAGATTATTACACAATACTGTTTTCACTTACTTCAATGCCCTGTAATGTTCTCCTGATGCCAGCCAAATTATGGTCTCCTGTAGCAGTAGAATGAGCAAAGAGCCCTCATTTGGGATATACTCAAATATACCTCTGGGATCCTTTGGCTTCATTCCTTGTCATGGGAGAAGAGGTCTCCATGTCTTGCTTTACAAGAATACTTTCTCTGATGACTTTGTAGCATTTTTTTTTTTTTTTTGGTTTCACATCATTTTACATTTTACTAAGTGACCTAATTCTGAGAATGTAAGGGAAGAATTTCTATCTGCATCAAGGTATATTAAAAGTGAACAACACAAATGGCTCACTGTCTAACACAATTTTCTAAAATCTGTCTTCTTTTCCATCCAGAAGGGTAAATATACTTTTGACAACTAGTCACCAACAAATGTCTGAAGCTCGAGGAATGAATTCTTTCTCTGATTCCATGTGTAAAGATTGCCAAGATCTAGACAATTCCTCCTTTTTTTTTTTTTTTTTTTTTTTTTTTTTTTTTATGGTCAAACAGTTAAAACACGGAGTAGCACGTTTAATTTGACTAGAAATCCATTCTTTTCCAGCTCCATGGATTTATTTCTAGTCTCTGTCAGTGTAAAAGACATCATTCTGTAACGAGTCTTTCTCAAGACTGCCCTTTAGATTGAGACAGTCCTTGTCTGCCTGTTTTTTTTTTTCTCCAAAAGGTTTATCTGTTCATCCTGTCACCTCAGACCCCCCACACTAGCACAGGTGGGAATTGAAGATGTTTTCAGGCTTTCCGGACAAACTTTCTACACAAAACCCATCAAGATTTCTGTGCAGATTGGGGTAGGAGGGAGACCTGTTGAAATGGATATGCTTCTTTTAATCTTGACTACAATACAATCAGATTTTTCTATTCATCTTTGATCTGAAGTACAAAATGTCCCTTAAGCCATGGGAATTCAATGTATCTATTGAATTTTCTGTCTATCTAGCAACAGTAGAGTCAATTTTTAGAAATATATATTCACTTACTGTATCATTTTAATTATATTATTCTAGTATCTGACATACATCTTTGGTTTTCAGAAGTTTGGAGAAACTTCTGTCTTCACAGGTATATGCACAGTGGAGTTACTTTTTAAGTCAAGAGTTAAATTTTATCCTCAACACTTACATGCTTTCAATACATCCTACTGATGTTACTGAAAGTCCAACTTCAGTAGGGGTTTGATCAGGCCCTAATGAAAGTTGGCATCAGGTACAAAAACCAACAAAGGACCATTTCTACAGAGAAATTAAATCAAAATATCCCCCTTCAAGAATTAGAAATGCTACTGTAGAAAGACTTTCAAGAAAACAGCTAAAATTATGTAGTTGAATATCTAACATCTCACGCAGTAGGAGTTTGTAAAATTCCAGATTAGCTCTAATTTATTCTCTGCACAATAGAATCATAGAATCATTTAGGTTGGAAAAGACCTCTAAGGTCATCAAGTCCAACTGTGAATAGAATTTAGAAAAGGTGAAACAGTCATGTAATTCCAAGTGAATAGCACATTTCTTGTGGATATAACATCAATGTTGCCAGTAATGAAAATTTCATGTGTTACAAAGCCAGAATAAGTAGAATCTTTTGAAATTTCTTCTTTCCTATTTAATACCTAAGCTACCAGAAAACTAAAAAGTAACTTAATTCTCCAAGTTGTTCCAGGGCCCAGGTTACTTCATCATTCATAGGCATTTGCACCCAACTCATTTTCTGTAGTAAATCAATTACTTGTGTTTAAGCAGATATTCAGATGTGGGTCTAAGAATATTTGGCCCTGTGAGCATCATGGATAAGACTGAAAACACATGGGCTTTCTGAACACTGCATAGACTTCCAGCACCACCCCAACAGGACTTCTCTGATCACCCTTATGACACGCTTTGGCACTCACAGCATATACATCGCACTCCAAAAACTCTTTTCTGCCAAACCATAATGCAACCTTCCTGTCATTTCAGATATTTTCATATAAAGTAGTAATCACCAGAACAATGACATACTAGTGCCATGTGAGCACTACCCGGCGTTCATAGGAGGGTTCTGTGTAGATGAAGGCAAAGTTTTACCTGCTAAAAATGCAGTCAATCTGCTCCAGAAGCAATTGGGTGTGGAAAGCATGGGTGATAGCTAATAGGCTACACTTCACTTAGGGGCCAGAGGTCTTTCCCTGGTCTCGACTTCAAGCTTTCTGGAAGGCAATGAGCATAACTGTGTGATTGCACAAGTTTTTATTTGTTTATTTATTTATTGTAAAAATAAGGCAGTTTATTTTTAATTTTTTTTTTTGAGCTTGCGTAAGCATATGTTTCCTTAGTAAATTAATAGATGGTGGGTGCGAATGTTGAGTAGGAAGCATTTTTTTTTCTTTTTGATGTTTTTCAAATTCTTTTTTTCTGTAAACAGGAGCTGATTTTTCTTACAATATTTATGAGCTGAAAATAACAGTGAAGTTATTGTTTAAGAGGTGAAAAGGTACAATAACAATAGCACAAACACTATATAACATTATAGATGCTGAAATGCCTGTTTTGAGAAGCAAGTTGTCTCCTGTTGGTGCTTGATTTATTATTCACATCCGTTTGGGAAATGAGCCCTCAGGAGGTTGAAATATAATTGTCCAGTTATTTATTTTTAGTTGGGAAAAAAGAAAAAAAAACAACACAAGACAAAATACTCCCACATGCAACACTGCAATGTGTTACAAAACCATCTGAAAAAAGGTTTTCTCCTTCCTTTCAAATGAGCTACGTTACTGAGTGATTCTACAAATGTCACTGCATTAGGGGTACGTGGAATTTTTTAGGAAGAAAATATGGGTAAATAGCTGATCTGATATTTCAATGTGTTCTGTGAACCTAAGGGACAATATTTAATCTGTCCATGTTTTGGTCCCTGACTGTAGTTGATGTTTTTCAATGGAGGAGGTTTAGCTGGAGAAGCAGAGTTTGTTCTGGGAGGAGAGGACAGCAAAAAATGCTAGACTGTTGCAATGTCTTAGCTGTAATTGCTTGAGATCTGTTATGTCAGCAATAATGTGAAATATTTTGTATCCTGTTATTGCTTCTGGAAGAAAAAAAGATCTATTCTTCAAAGAGGTGAGAGCACCATCTGTGGTAGTAATGTGGGAATGAAACTTGTGAGAAGACATCATGTTTCCATCTGTTTTCAGAGAGCCTTAAATGATGTCCAAACCCACCAAATAGCTTCTGCTGTGTGAATTTGTAAAGTGCGGTTTACAGTGTTTTATGGCTTCTGTGTCTGAACTTATGCATGCAAGTCCAGAACGAGACTGTCTGTCAAGTACAGCTGCCTTTGAATACAGACGAGTCTGTTCTGGAGGGCACACACTGCATCAAATGTCTGCTGTTGCCATTGACTTTCATGTTGGCCATATACAAGACACTGTATATTTTGAAGCAGAGAGTGGCTAAATTGTCAAGATCTTCCATCTGTAAATGTTAGTTTAAGGGTTATCATCCTGCAAACTTTTTTTTTTTTTTTTTTTTTTAAGTCAGTAGTTGTTTTGTGGCATATATGTACATAATTCTTTTTTTCCAATGAGTTAGATTGTCTCCAACTATTCTGACTAACTGTTCAAGTTAGCACTGACCTTTGTAGTTATTTTTTATTCTTGTTTTGCTGCCCCTTTTGCCATGATGTGTTTCAGGGAAGCTCAGGAGGGTGTAGCTTTTATTAATCGGGGACTTGGTTAGCCAAAGAGCACCAGAGACTATCTTTTAAAGAGAGAGACCATTTATCCCTGACATTCGACAGTCAGGAAATTGTCCTTCCTCTTGGTTTTGTGGTGGCAAATAATTACTTGATAAATAAATGGAAATGAAACAGTGGAGGGTTTAATTAATTAATTAATTGATTTTGGAAATGCACTCTGAACTTTAACAGACCAGAAGGACTAATGGCTCTGGTGGAGTCTGCCATTATTGGCAGCCTGGCTGAATGTCTGCCAAATCCAACAGGACTTTGGAGCAGGTTGCTATACAGATAATTTCTAGAGTGCATCACCTTTTAAAAGCCCATTATTTTCTTGGTAGTCTTTGCTGATAAATCATGCTGTAGCTGGGCAATTCTTTAAATTAGTGCCTGTGAGCCAGTGAGTGAAAGAGTCTCCTTGGAGACACCCGTTTATCATCTTGGAGAGCACCCCCTCCGCCCAGGTGCCAGAGGCAGACGGGCTGAGTTCCAGTACAGTAGTTCTGCTCCAGCAGGAGACATCTCTCATGAAAGCAAATCCTCAGGAGAGAGATGGAGAGGTGGTTTTGAATCCTAAATCACCCGTGAATCCTTGGGAGACCCCAGTGAGAAGGCTTGCTGTGTCCTCCTCTGCACCACTGAGGCAGCCTCGCAGGAGCAAGCAGAGCCAGCACTCTCAGTTTGGTTTCGGTGGCACATTTTGACCAGAAGTCAAAACAGGGCTTCTCTGATTTGCTGAACTGGGGGTGTGACATCAAATTTATTTTCGATTTATTATTTTTTAATTAAAAAAAATAATTTTAATATATAAAAAATATATCTCAGGTTCACTTCAAAACTGCACCAACAGTAAGCAGTTTGGACTGGAAGGCACATATGTTTTATCTAGGAAATCCAAATAAGTATTTTTTAAAAATAGCTTAAAATGAATGAGAAGAAGAATGAGTGCTAATGTTATTGTCTTATACAGGTAAGAGAGAAAAAGAAAGAAGGGCTGAAACACTATATGGTGCTTATACCATTTTCTTTTCCTTTTCAGGAAAAAAAAAAAAGAGAAAAAAATCAGTGTAAAGGAACATTAAGAAACAAAGAAAGGGTTACATGAAATAACCTTCCAAACTAATGGAAATGGATCTCTTGTGATTTTAAATGTATCCCAGTTCTGTGCTAATGCATGCAAAGGATGAAGGAAACAAGTTACAAATGGGTAGAGTGTCAAATTCTCAAATCAAGACAGACTAATTCATCCTAAAAGATAATTTATACCAACTAAGCTGTCTGAGGCTTTGGGGTTGACTGTTTGGCATGTGTTTCTCTACAGCTTGCACACTGGACCACAACATAGCATGTAGATGATTCATGGGCTAGAGACTTTCTGCACATAGCGGTCAGCCTGCAGCTCACATGTGGGGTCCAAGGGGAACTGGCTTGGCTGCAGAACAATTTTTCACATTCCTTTGTACCTTATGTCTCAGGCTTCTTTTCAGTGGTTTCAGACTCCGACTCCCCAATAACTGAGCAAGATATTAATGGGATAAATTGCTCACTGTCTGTAAGCAAATTACATGAGAGATGTGACCTGTGAAAACAGTTCTGTCTCTTACGTGCTTGTAACGATGACAATAACGATATTAATAGGGAGAATGCATTGCTATTAAGCAACCACTCCTTTATTTACTTTCAAAGCTGTGATTTGCCAGTACGGTATCCCCTTCTTTTCTCATCCCCAACAGAAAAACAATAACAACAAAAAGGATGGAAGCAATGTTGCATGTCTTCCCTGCTGTCAGGGGTATAAGGAAACACTAGGGAGATTTATTATTATTATTATTATTATTATTATTATTATCATTATATTTTTAAAATATATAATTTAAAATAATTTAATTAGTTCACGCACCTTTGGAGAAAGACTTTGGTAACAGCTCTGATTACTGATATTAAAGATCAGATGGAAAATTAACAGTATCCCCTCACACCAGTAAAAGCAGAGGCTGAACTTTTACAAGTTTGCTGCCATTAAAGTCGGTAGCATTTGAAATATCTAATGAAGCTTTAGATGATAATTCTCCCTCTACCCTTGCTCTCTCTCACTCTCTCTTTTTTTTTTTTTTAATCCATTTTTGGCTTCTCTGACTGTTTGACCTTCTTGAATGATCCTATAATTTACTGGGGGGGTCAGAAAGTCACAGGGGCCCACATAAAGCAAGACAAATGAAGATAGGGTTTCTTAGAAAATTCAACACATTTCTAAAGGCTACTTCATCCTGTGCGTAGCACACCAGTCCTGTTTAGAAGAAGGGCAGACGGAAGTTTGCTTTATACATATTAAAGGTGCTTTTTATACTCTTATGGGGAAAAACTTGCTTGCAAGCTTTGCATTCCAAGTTCTGTAACCAAATGCCAAGACTTTTCAGATCTGCCAAGTTCAAAATCTAAGATTTCAGGTCCACTTGCCAGCTCACATTTTACATTTGGCAGTAGAACTCTCTCCAGCCCTGCCAGTAGCTGGCCCCCAAGATGCCTCCATATGAGGTTTGGGATTTAATTTAAATTTTTGTTTTTCAAACACTATTGTTCCATAAACATGAAAGTCCAAAATTTCAGGATAAACCCAGCCTGGGCAGAATCCCTTTTTATTACTGAAAGGTCTCCAAGACAGCGCCCGCTTTGAGAAAACTTTGGAAATGGTATCTGACTTAGCCAAGGGAGCTTATTTGTTACCTGCCGTGATATTTCTTTGTGAATACACATTTGTCAGGGGAATCCTGTTTCTTAGATAGTGCAGGATCTCTTTTTATTTCTCTCCTTACTGTGCATGCCTAATTCCCTTTATTGTTAATGAGAGTTTAATGTGTTCTTTGAATTGGAGAAAAACATTTCTATGCAACTGATAAAACAGAGCTTAAAGAGGCAGGGTGACAACACTTGGGGGAGGAGGTTGAATTGTCTGGCTGTGAGTTTAATGCTTTCCTGCCACTGGAGTGAAACTGAAAGATATACATATATATATGTATAATATATATATATAAAATGAAAACAGTTCTTGAAAGAGGAATCACAGAAATGGAGTGTCAGTGGAAAAGAACTGTGAGTTGTAACTATCTGTGTGTGATGCATGGAGTGATTAAAATAAAATAAAAATAATATTAAACACAATAAAACCAGTAGAAACAGGACAATGGGAAACAGTGATTTGCATAAATTATTGTTTCAGAGCTCATCCCTTTTCTGTGCTGTGTTCTCATTTTGATGATGACCTTCTAGACCAAATCTGGATAGCTTAAATCAAATTAATGCTTTTCCTTGTTGTGTTACCCCCTAGTAGTCCTTTCATCCAAACTTTCAGGAAATTTTGTGGCAACAAATCACCATGACATACTTATTCTTGCAATCCCCCTTGTCCACCCTTAGAGAAGAACCATGACTTAGCATATGAAGTGGATTACCTTTCACCCCAATTAATGTTTTTATAATGAGTACCAAAGGAAGCAATAATGTTTTGCCACTTATTATCGAGTGTTGCTGGGGCAATCTCTGAAACTCAAGACTTAGGTCAGTGGCAGCACTGACATGATGGCAATCATGCTGCTGAGGTTTAAGCCCTACTACAACAATGAATAAATGGGTCAATTTAATTTCCAGAACTATCAGTCTGAAGCTGTAAGGAGTAGAATGAATGAGATATGAATGTCCAGGGGTTTTGCAAATTTGGCAGAGGTTAAACTTGATATTCCAGCCATTTTTGTGCTTATTCAAATGTTACTTAAAAGAAAAACAATGAAGGAATAAGGTAAGAAATAGCAATCATGTTTAATCTGGAAGCTGAAACTGGAGCTACATCATTTTAAGTACATTGATAAATATATATATATTTATATTATTATATAAGTTATGTGAGATTGTGTAATAAATTATATTTTGCTGCTTGTCAGTAGGTTGATTGAGTTGCTGCTCACAAATACATAATTTTCTAGATGGCAAAATCCAGTGTTCTTGGTTTTAAGAAAGGATACCATCTGAGACGTTATTGAACAGACTAAGCCATACCCCTTTTATTATCTTTTAAAATTGTGTAATACGCTTAAACATACTTTAAAAATACCAGACAAAGGAGCATAGACAGCACAAAGTCACCTGACAAAAATAACATTTCTAAGTATTTCCTTGGACTTCTTACATAAGGAGAATTAGGCTGCTCGTGGAAAGCTATGGTATAACAAGAAAAATAAATGCCTTGCATAGAAGTTCAATACAAGGCCACCCTGACTTAAAATAAACCTTGTCCATTTGAGGCATAGTGACTGATAGCAGTGGACGGCCTGTATGGTGCAATCTCTCTATGAAGAATTCCTTTCTTGCAGTCCATTATTTTAGAAAAATCAGACAAGAAGTCCAAGCTCCTCCATTCTATGATTCTGTGAATCTATGATTCTATGATTGTTTTCTTTTTCTGGCTTTTTCTTTTTTCTATTATGTCAAGTTGTTTGTGCCAACAGCCTGTTTCAACCTAACTCAGTATAGCAAACCTTTTCCTACAAGACCTAAAGAAAGCCAAAGAGATGACGGACAAATGAGTATGTATGTATATATTTTGTGACTTCTATTATCTCAGGTATTAATGTAATTTAATCCTGTTCACTCATTTTTCAACTGCTTTTTTACACTGGGGAAGTAATTTACTCCTGCTCCTCCTTTGGAAAAGCATCATTAACCTCTTTTTCTCATGATGATTGAGCAAATATCAGTTGAATGTCCTCCCACTGGGAAAAGCAGAAGGTCATTAATTGAAAGAAAGCTGTTTTTTGGGAGATGAATCCTTCCCTCCAGACCCTGTGTTATGGGTGACTGTCACTCAGGTTTTGTTGCGATTGCCATCTTGGAAGTGCCTGCCTGGCTTCCTGGATCCTGAGGAGCATTGCAGCAGCATGACTGCACTACGATATGGATGGGAACAGGGCCACAACAAAAAGCCTTGCATGCAGCACAGAAATTCCCCAATACTATATCACAACCAAGACCATGGGCTGTTATGTGTCCCATCCTACCAGGTAAGATCAGATTTTAGCCTCTGGGTTTCATTTTACTTCCCCATAAAAAGTAACATTTGTTTTCCCTTTCAGGATTTCCATGTACTTTTAATTATTAAATCTTACAATTTTTTTTTGTATTGATATCGTTAGAGGGAAAGATTATATAAATGTAAAATACCATGTTACAAAATGTTTAATCTTGAAGAGCTTCTTTCAAGGCTGGCAGCTGTCAAATTTCAATATCCATTAAAAATTACATTTTTGTTTAGGCTAATGCATTGCCATAACAAACAAACAATCACAAGCAAAGCACTGTCTTTCTTCATGGCTGCATGCTGAGATGAGACACACCAGCTTTTCCCTATGCCTCTTTGTGTGTATGTCTATTTTTTATTGCAAGTAGGCTTTGGAGTACACCGAGTGCTGGTCATTTTTTGCCCAGACAGCTGGAAGTTCACACATATCAAGCTTTGCAGCTGACTGCATCAGTGGACAGACAGGATGGCAGAGCAGGATCACATGGATGCATGTTCTTGCAAGCAAAACCAGAAGAAACGAAGTCAGGCTAGTATGTATTAGGAAACACTAGTTGAGACATCATCACTTTAATGCCTTATGGTTCATGGACGCACACTGCATCTGAAGCCCCATGGGCAAGTTCCTGATCCTTTCTGCTTTGCATAATGAGCAACTCCGGCTCTCAGAGCTCAGTTCTCCTTCTGTTTTACAGGTCCCTGAAATTTATCCAGTTTCGCTGCTTCGTACCTGTGTTCCTATCAGAAAAGATGCTGAAACAGCTGTGGGATGAATTATCCATTTATTTATTCGTTAAAAATGTTTCTTTGACCTGGCAAAATGTGGTGAGCTGGGAAAGCCTTTTTGTCACTCATGTTACCTCTTTTCCTCCAGAGGAGTCACAGAGAATTTAAAGGTCATTTGAAAAGCAGCCTTTTGCTCTTTGACAGCCCTTTCAATATTAGCCTGCAGTTTTACTTTACAAAGTCGTTATTATTAACTGCATTCATGGCTACTGCTGTTTTCCTGGGATTGCAAAGTAACTTGAGATACTAATTGCAATGAGCTAATTTGGCAATACCATGCAAAACTTCCTTAAGGCATTAGTTAAGAATATACTTTCCTTTACACAAAGAGTATTTGAAAGAGGGAACAGACTGCAAAGGCAGCAGAAGGTATGCTTTTGTACTCCTATACTTAAGAGTAGATGGTATAATTAGCTTACAATGGCAGTTGAATATATTTCTCAGAACAAGAAAAGAACATACAGAATTAAACAGTAGCTTTAGCTTAATGGTAATCAGTGATAATGATGATAATAATAATAGTACTTAGAACTTTAATGTAGAGATTTGCATCTTGAAAGTGCTACGCAAAACATTGACTTAATTACTGTCACCTCTTCAGGGAAGGTAGGTATTATCGCCCTGGCTTAATAGATAGGGAAATTGAGATATAAGGAAATGAAATGACTTGCCAAAGGCTCTGCAAGAGGTTGTAGAGGGATTCAAACTTTCCAGGTCCCTTTACCATTTGCTTCGCTATACCAAACTAATTATGCACACTTTAGGGCTGCTTTGTGCTTTCGGAAGTTGAGCCCAAGTCCTTTGAAATTAAAACTGTGTGTGTAGTATTTTAAAGGTTTTCTTTTTCAATCAGTATGTGATTGGAAAAAATACTTTAATATGATTTTCCTCTCTGGGTCAGCCTGAAACATATAGTCACAGGCAAAAAGTTCAGTTTTGTTTTAAAATATTTATTTCTTTACCTTAGTATACAGACCAACTTATAAAAGAAAAGCCAAAATTTTGTATAGAGTAAGTCAGAAAACAAAAGAGATTTTCCCCAAATTTATTTTGTTGTTAATTCAGGGAGGCAGGGGGTGGAGGGTTTTGATGAAATTATTTACCAAATTCCAAGTTTATTAATGCTTTCTCTGACATGCAAACTGCATGGATTTTTTTTTTTTAATTTCTATCTAGTAGATATATTCTTCCTTGTCCTTATTAAAACCAATGTGAATCTTTCTGCCTCAATCGTTTCTCCTTATGGAAGGACTGAGGATCAACCCTGTGATTTGATTACTTGCAGTGTTATGTTGAGTCAAATGGTGCAGTGATAACATAAACAGCTTTCTGGCCACAAACACAATTTAAGGTGGTGATGAGATATTGCAAGATGAATTGTGTTCCATAAGGATAAAGAGAAACCTCAGCTTTTAGTTATAATTATTTCCCTGTGTGAAAGACGTTAAAACTAGACTACAGGAATTGGTTTTGCTTTGACTGCTTATAGTATGTTTTTAGCATAGATCTTAGGGGCACTGCAGTTCTGGTTAATTAAGTCTGAGCCATAGTTCACTTCTTAGATAAGAAATGTAGTTCTGTATCTGTAGAACATAAGGCAGTAATAGATGTCAGTGTCTGTGTTTGCAGGATTTAGAAGGAGCTTTTGATAATTGTTTTCTCTTCATCCTACATTCTGTCACCTTCACTTACCAGCGGATCAGTGCACACAAGCTTACAGGCGTTTAAAAGCTGAATGTGCTGAGCTCCTCTCTGTGAACAGAGGGAGATGTGCCTCTATATTGGGAGCCTTTCTGTACACAGCTGGTGTCTCATTTATGTGTTTTGAGTACCTACAGGGTGTGGGGGCATTTGCTGGTACTCTGAATGGACATGACATCCGGAGGTAACAACTTCATGTAGCGTTATTGATTTTTGCATTGTACCAGCACTGATTTCTGGGTATGTGAATCCCTTGCTGAGCCTCTGATGATAGTCTGACCTAAAGCTTCAGAAGATTTCAGTAGATGAACTTCAGGAGTGCTTACCCTGTTTCCAGAACAACATGGTCAAGTTCATTCAGCTAATCAAAACATCAGACATTTTTATCCAGCAGGATTTAACTGGGGTTTTTGTTAAAAGCTTTTGCTTCATTTTCACTTTTTTTTTTTTTTTTTCATATTGTCATGACTGAATATAGCAGCAGAAATGAGTAATATTGAAAAAACAGTGGAGAAATTTTCTGAAAAGTTTCCTTTGCATTTGCTTTCTGCAGGCATTTTACATTAAAACCCAAATACTCTTGTAGCAGTCACAGTTTTCCAGTCAGGGTAAGCATGAAGAAACTCTTTATATAAAGCAGAAATTGGCAAAGAATGGCTAGTTACACAGCTCGAGTTTAGATTTTTTTCCCCAACAAATTGCTTTAAGTGGATGATATGGGCAAAAACTGTTCACAGGTTTATTTAGCAAGTCATTTCAAGTAAGTTATATGTTCAAGAGAATCACAGGATAACAGTAAGCTAATAGAAATGTGCATTCTTTCACATAATTGATAAGATTTATTAACTCCTGTAATTATTAAAATGATCTGTCTTTTTCAGAGGGTAGAAATGAAATACTAAATTTGGTTTATCCTGACAGTCCATACTAGAATATCAGAGATGAGTTGTTGCCTCCTCGTAGTTTAACTGACTCCATTCTTTGAGTAGTACTACATAAGAGGCGAGACATATTGGAGTGGAATATGAAATAAGCACCTGAAAATGAGATTCTGCTGTAATATATGTTAATCACACAAGGTGGCAGAATGAGCTTAGGGCTCTCTGAGAAGTAAGAAGCAGTGAAGCATCATCACTTTCAGTCAAAGACATATCCTTCCTTGCCCTATGAATATGCCAAGATGATTCTGCATATGTAGAGGGATGGAGGGGAATTTTTTTAAAACAGCATTTTTGATAATTATCCAAGTTCTTCAATTTCCTTTGGAGATTTAATGGAGACTGTTAAAAGCTTGTGGCTAACTTTGGAAATTAATAATCATACAATGCTCAATCTGCTCACATCTTCAGTTTTATTGAAAACAGTTTACTTTCTATCAATACATTGATTCTCTAAGTGGGGTTGAACTCTTCAGATGAAGGATAGCTACAAGAACAGGCACGTAGGGAACATTTCGCTTTTCCTTATTGATTTAGAGCTAAATTTACTTCTGTTGTGAGTGAATGAAACTCTGTTGACTTTGCTGGTGTTGTTATTTACTTATAGCAGACCTGAGCATGGCAGGTAGATATATGTGGCTAAACTGAAGGCAACCCAAAAAGGAGAAATTGAAGTCCAAGGCAAAGAGAAAGGATTTTTCTGCAGCAATTTCTATGCTACTGCTTTGGCCAATGACCTGAAGGATAGTGGTGACACTTCTTCTTGCACATTTACCAGATGCTCTCCTTGACTCACTTCTGAGACTGTTCTTGTAATAGGCAGTTCCAGGGGCAGGGCTGAGCTGTGTCCTCAGGAGCCTTTGGTTGCAGATTGCAAAGGAGGTCCTACGCATGCCTGCTCAGTTCACCCCTTTGGAGCTACATAACAGCCATGCAGTGTACCAAAACAATGTGGAATTTCAGCTATGCTGTGGGATTTTTTTCCAGTCATATGCTCAATGTGAATTGCACCAATAATGCATAAAAGCAATCTTTGTGTTCAGCTCAATTAATGGTTCCTTGAAGAGAGAGAGTTATACCACCATAGGAAGCATTTTAAAAGTAGCTGATAATATATTCTCCATCTGAATTTATTTCTATCTGTAACTAAATTAAGTGACCAACCAGGTTAGTCTTATAAGTAAGACTTAAGGACTGGGATCTATTCATTGCTCCTTATGCAGTATATTTCTAGAAGCTCATTAGAAGCTGTTAGAGCTTATCCACCCTTGCAACCTTTTCAGCAGATGTTCAGCTGTTTGTTTTTCCTCATTGCCTTAAGATATTTGGCTAAGCATTAAAACAAGACTGGAACAGGTCAGGAAAGTATTTATTTCCCAGAAAAAATAAACTAGGAAGTAAAACAGATGACAATTAATATTGAAAATGTCATCTGTAATCTATTAATGAGAACTGGAAAACAAGAATTAAGTGAAAATTTGAAATTTAGAGCTATAGCAAACACCGGAATTGCAATCTGTCTCTTTGCACAGACAAGAGGTTACAAAATTATAAAGAAGAAAAAAAGAACTAAGAGAAAGAAAAAAAAAAAAAGAGTTCTGGAAATTTTCTTTACACACCAGCTGCATTTGTCTTTGGCCCTTCTGTCACTTATGGGACCAGTTTGTGAGACTCAGCAAGACTTCCTGAATGGTCTATGGTCATACCTAAGAGGCTTTTTTAGTCCACACCTGAGCCTTGAGCTTCAAGCCCTGAGAGCTCCCTGACTCTGTTATTGTGTCCAGATTAATCCACAGTCACGCCTTGTCTTTCAGCTGCTAGCTGCTGCCTCTCAGCTCAGCCACAGCACTTGTGTGACGTCTCCTTTGCCATCCCACTGCAAAGCCAGGGTGTTACTTTTAATTGCCAGTGGTTTTAACTTACCTGCTCAAATGTACGCTGCACAGGCCTGAGTCACTTGTGCATACTTCTCAACCTAGATCAGGCAACTGAGTGGAGACAGCTCCTCAAAATGCCTCTCTGCTGCGACTGCCTGCGAGTCCTCCCTCTTCTTTTCAGTACAAAGTCAAGCACTAACAGCCTAAACCACTGCAGGAGATGCTTTGAGTTAAACTGCTAGCCTTACACTGAAACGGGCAAAAAATCCTCACTTATACCTGCTCCTTACCACCTCTGAATCGTTAATTACTGCCTCTCAGTCTGATTTTCCTCATGGCAGGCTGCTGCTGCTCATGCTGCATACATAGCAAAGTGTGGGCTCCCTGGGAGATGCCAGCTGGGGGCTGCAGGGCAGTTCAGCCAGTGTTGAAGAGTAACAGTAGGGATAGCTGGTGAGCTGGGTCACAAATCTGCGCTCAACCTGGACTTAAAGGACATTTTTGGGTACTCTCTGTCATGCTGTACCAAAACCCATGTGAATCACTTAATTCACATAGTCCAGGCAGATCTGCAGTGCAGTGTGAGAGATACAACTGGGACAAGACTTGGGCATACCAAACCTACACAAGTACTAGGCAGCAGCCATTATACAGTAAGTAATTATTTCATGTTCAAGGAGGCGTTAGGGACTGTCTGAGAGAGTACCTTGGCAGCGTGACAGCATGAGCAGAACTGCAGAGCTCTTCAAAGAGTTGGTGACTCGGGGCAGCTCCTTTTGTCACTTTCATGAGTCATTGTACAAACTGATGTCCACGTGTTGGTTAAATAAGTAACAGTTGACTGGGTTTCAGTCAAAATCTGTCTCAGAAATTTTGGTCAGTGTCTCTGAAAAGCAGAAAGCAAGCAGAGGCATAGCAGCAGTGAGAGAGCTAGCACTAGAAGCGGTGTGGTGAGTCAAAATATTAATGGTTGTGACATGGATGCTCAAATAGAAGCCATGCTGCTGGATGCAGGCATGACTCGCACTTGCACAACACGTGTGAGAGTAGAGAACACTGTCTGTAAGACCTGGAGGTCCTCATATTGACAGAAATAAGCTGTGGCTATTGAAGCTCCAGACCTTTTGCCACATGCTGTGCACAGAAACCTGCTGTGGCCAGTCAGATTGCTGCAACCTGGTGAGGAAACAGGGGGTAGACGTTTGGGCTCCCACACGTGCTGCCTCTATGTGCACACATGCACCCACAGATACATGTATGTGCTACTGAAGTGTGGTTACACGCAGTGGACAGAATGAGAGCACATGGGCTTTACGTGGTCACTGCAAATGCTTTCGTTTCAGAGTGCTGCTGCTGGAAAGCTCGTAGGGCAACTACATATGGATGACCCTGCTGTCTGGAAAAATGTGCTGTGAAACTGCTGTATTGTGCTGGAGGTGATTCCTGAGCCACAGACGGTCCCTGACAGCCTTTGTAAAGTTGATATGAAGCAAAATACCTGTGAGAGCAAGGAAATCAGTCTGTGCTGATTAATGCCAGCGTTGCTGGTATTGATGGTTTAGCTGCCTGTACAAAACAAATGTGGCTAATCAGTTCATCTTGAAATAACTTGTACTACTGAATAAAGGAAGTTGTTGCCTAATCAATTTCATACTAATTGCTCCATGCCACAAATTCAGGGCCTGATCCAATATGAATTGACACCAAGAAAAGATACTCCATTTGCTGCAATAGTCTTCGGATCAAGGCTTCATTTGAAAGGGAGCAAACACAGCATGCTAAATTAGCATTCATCTGAGCCTTCACTGTCTGTTTCTGGAGAAACAGACAGGCTTGATTTCATTTTGTGCATAGCCACATGAGTCGCAGCACTCACACATTGGATTGCAGGCCAGCAAAGCCAACCTGAGCACATCAAAGTTTCAGCAGGAGCTGGGGCTCTGTTGGCTGCTGTCTGCCACAGACCACCTCGGTCGGGTGTCTGACACAGGGTGTTAACTACGGTGTTGCCTCACGGAGCCATTTACCTCCCAACAAACATTTAGTGCTTATGAGGCATTTGTCAAAAAGCCACACTGGGGCTATACCTGTGGCTTTAGCTATTTAAACGTCTTTAAAAATCTGTCCCTTGAGATGATTTAACTCAGCAGGATTTAGGCTGTGAAGGCTCACATCATCAAAGGGACCAAAGTGTCAATCCATCTCTTTTCATGCCTAAGGACATAATAGTATCATGCCCCTCCCCAAGAGAGAGTACTGTAGAGAAATTTCCAAGCTCTCAGCACCCAAACTAGCTAGCTCTGGAAGCAGATGGAGTATAATTATAGCAGTGTCGAGCTGCACCTGAACTAATTAGCTCTGCTGAGAAACAGGGATTGAATTTAATAATGCATGTTCTGCCATACCAAAAAGGCTAGACTGCCTTTGAGACCCACGCGAGTGTCTCTGCATGGTGCTGTGCTGAACTCTGTGGATGTACTCTGAAAGTCAGCTTGGAGCTTTTTTCACCATAATCCACTGCACAATGCAGCTATCACCTTGTCCCAGCATTCAGGTACCATTGGCATAATTACTCCTCAGCTGTCACTTACCTCCTGACTATTAGTTTAGCATGTTAAGTTCTGCATATGCTCAAGATTTTGCTGTCCAAACTCACCTAAATGTCGAGATCCACCTCAAGGACTGCCGTAGCCTATTTCTAAAGCCTTGAAGGCTTCAAAATGAAACCCTCTTTGCTATGGGTCTAGAAGTTACCGGCATGGTCAAAACATGCTTAAAGTGCTTGGTAGCTGGGACAAAGGTAAAAGCTACAGGTTCAAATCCTTGCTCTGGAGCAAAGATACCTATCAGATGTGGATGTGAGCTCTAATCTTAGATACATTTCCTAATAGCTATGATTAAAGCCAGTCTCTCTGGCCTCAGCCTCTGCATATCAAATTATTTCTACAAAGGGGAGCAGCTCTCATGTTGGTGAGTGAGAGGTTTTTTCCACTGCACAAGGAGTTGGGAGCCGGGATGCTGACTTGGGGACTGGTTTGAGCTCAGGCTCCAGCTGTGGTCAGGCAGAAGGAGGAGTTTGACCCCATCTCCCATGCCATCAGGGATAACTCCAAGGCTCTCTATTCTCCTGGCCTATCACTGTTACTCTTTAAAAATGGATCTCCTGCATCATGCGAGTGATTTTATTTAGGTGAGTAATGGCTCTGAGAGGATGGATACTGGGCCTCCCTGGACACGTTCTGCAAAGCCTAGTTCCTCTCTAGGAAGTGCAAAAGGAAACTGTACCCTTGAACTACTTAATGTCTTTCAAAAATTTTAGGCATGGTTCATAACATTTGATGATTTTTTTAATATGTAGCTCCTTTAGACAACTTCAATGTATCTGTGTGCTGTAGACAACAAATTACAACTACTGGATCAAGCATGCACACACCTCCAGAGCAAAGACCTTTTCTATTTATTTGTTTGTTTGTTTGTTTTATTTCTTCAATCTTATAAAACACACAGGCTTTGATGTTTTGAGCTAAGGGAGATTTTCAGTAGGTAGAACTGGTGCGTCTTACTGGACCCATTGTTGCAGAGACTGGTATTTCTCTCATCAGAAACTCAAAATAGCTTTGATTTATTGCAGAATCATTCTTTTTTCCTGCCATTCTGATGATAGGATGAAATAAAATTTCTTAACTAGAAAGAGATCTGATTTACAAGGTTTGTAATAGTTGAGTAGAATTCAATTGCCTGTGGAGGAAACACGGGAATCATTATTTCCCCTCCTCTTCCTGCATTTGCTCTGCAATATATTTGGCTCAAATAATCCATTTCTGAAAATATCTCTGTGGTACATGGGGGAGTGGAGGCATTATAAGCAATATTGCATTTGTAATAAGGGGAAAGGGAGAGCTGTGAAGAGAGGAAGGAGAATTCCCAAGTCTGAGATCTTCCCTCACACTTCTCCTGGCATGGCTTTGTGACAGACTACATCTCTTACAGGGCAGAAAAATAGAACTGCAGCCTCTCCCTAAATAATTAAATGAATACTTAACTTTTAGGTTTAGAACTTACAGTATATTATAAAACAATTACATTTCGTTTGCATGAAAAGGCAAATTACCATTTAGGTTCCTTTGTCATCTGTATGTGTGAGTTTGGAGCAATTAGCATGAATATAGTGCAGGTGCAGTATCTCAGGAAATTGCAAGAAGCTGTGCTGGGGTTTTGTACCATAGAGGGATGTCAGAGCCACTCTTGGAAGAGTCAAAAACTGGAGAGATTTGAGCATCTGAAATGTGATTTTTAAATCATAACACCAATAGATGGCTATATAATAGGCATGAAATGAATGCTCTATTTTCTCACAGATTGTACTGCTGCTTATTTAATTTAACTTGAGACTGCAAACTATTAAATTTTAGATTGTGAATTACCATTCTTTTTTGGGCAGTTTATCTTTCTAAATGTAAATAGAGTTTTTTTTTTGATTGGTAACAGCACTGATATTGTGGTAGCATTGATATTATCTCAAGACACCTTCCTACATCAGTGATATGAATTTTTACGTGTTCTTTAAGACAAACTACTTGTGAATTCCTAGGTCTGGAATTTTGTTTCGTATCATTTTGTTGTATCTAACTGTTAATGGAAAACCAGTCCTTGTACCTGACTCTGAGATTCATTTCATTTTTTTAAGTGCAAATTCCTCATAAATTCAGGTGAGCATGATAAGATAAATGCTGCCTAAAGCCAGACCTCACAGTGGGCATAAGTGGTGATTTAATTTTTTTTTTCTTCTTTTTGGTAGGGTGATACCAATCCACATCTGCTGAGGATTTGACCCTTAGAGCTATCTGACCATTTTTGCTGACGCTTCGTTTACAAGGGCACAACAGAGGGACATGAATGACCGTGGTGATTATTCATACATGGTTTAATGCCCTTTTATTTTGCCACAGAGGCTTAAAGGAGACACTGTGGTAATGGCCCACAGGCCCCTCATTTTATCCGTGTGAAATCGCTAGCTGGAAGAATGATACTGATATGGAACATTTCCTTCCTTGCAGGTATAAAGGAGCAAATTCATCCTGGGGACTACAACACTAAACACAGTACATGCAAACGTTTGTGCATGGGAAAAAAATCTGATAGCCACTATAGAATTTGTGATAGCCACACAAATGAAATGACACACAGGCATGTCCAGTTTGGCTTTAGGGAAGTGGTAAAAGAGGAGGAAATGCAAGTATTAGATCTGAAAAACAGCCTGCGGCAAAAGAGAGTTTTCAGGTTGTCGGCATGGAGAGTCATCTGCTCAGTGTTTCTATACATATGACAACAGCAGCTACTATCCCTTACTTTTAGCTGCACCAACACACACACACTTCAGTTGAGCGGGAGAAGGTAAAAGGGCTTACTCTGAAATAGAAATAGCAGTAGGAGGATATCACATGAAGCAAACTCCCGAAACAGGCAAGACTTGTGACAGGATAAAGATTATTTGTTCTGTTGCTAGCATCCCTAAAGACACAGTTGCTTGCTGGGGTGTTATATGAGAAAAAGATACATATTACTTTGGTGTTTTACTATGTACGGCATGGATTTTTTTGGAGTGCAAGTTTTTAATCTTGACAAACAGGATGGTTTCAGCACTCATCTAAAATTTTAATGCTAATAGAAATATAATTTTTGTCATATTATCTTGGTCTGAGAAAAACCCTTTTTCTGCATTGGTTATGAGGTAAGGAAATTTGTGGGCCCTGTGGCACTAGAGAACCGTCAGTTCTATCTCTAGGTTCTCTGCGTGGGTCTGTAGCTAATGTTGCAACACCTGTCCTATATTTCAAGTGTAGCAGGAGGCCTTTTGAGCAAACTATCATTTAGAGAAGAGCTAGAGATTGCGCAGTCCCCTGTGGCTCTGGGAAAATTTAATGGAGTTGGAGACTAATCCCCCTACCAATGCTCTGTGGAGCACAGGGAGCAAATTTCCTTACCTCTGAGGAAGAAGTCAAATGCTCTCCAAGGGGGACCTGAGCCAATTTTTCTCTTTCCCTCCCTCTTGGGTAAAGTTTTCTAAGGGAATGACTGAGGATTGACCCTATGGAAATTAGAATTTGAGAAGACCCATTATAAAATTGATTTTATTTCCTTGTCATTGGAAAGTTGTTCCCTATAGCATGTTCTCTAATGATTTATCCAGGAGTTTCAAATGTTGTAAGTACCAGTGGTTCTGTATTTCCCTGACCTGTCTCACTGATGGATGGCACAGAGATGGGGATCACAAGATACAGCAGAGATGAAAAGAGAGATAGCCAAATAACATAAAGATGAAATTTCTTTTTTTATGGTTTGAGTAAACTGCTAGGGAGAATCAGGAATAAGACCAGCAGCATTTGCAGTATATATGCTGGGTGATATACTAGTTTAGATCTAGGCTACATTTAAACACAGTGAAATTTGCCTCTGACACAAACCAACCACTTTTAAATTTATCTCCATTTAAATCACTTGAAATTTATTTTCCATGCTTTTCTTGTAGTATGTTTGCACAATATTTGGGAGAAAAGCTTCTTATTTCTCTTTTTCCTCCTTATTAACCCTTATGGGTTATTAACACCTCCCTCCATGGAGTACCCACCCACGCACACTTCTTGGGAAGCAGATGTGACGAGAAGTGCTGAAGCACTATGAGATAAGACATTCTTGAAGAGTCTCTGATCTGTTGAGCATTATCTTGTGAGATTTACAAGTCCAAAGGATTTAATATAAGTAAACAAAACCTTTCAACATCTTACAGCTCCTGGGGAAAAAAATCCAAAACATTCCAAAATTCACTTACGACTTCTTATCGTCAGTGCTACCAGCGAATCTTGCTGTCCACCTGCCTCTTCTATTCTGTCTTAAGCAGCCACAGCAATATCCTGTCTCTTCTGCTACTCATCCGTCCAACATAGGTGTGCAAGACTAATGTAATGATAGTAACCTGCTATCTTTTTTTTGATTTCTATATGTGAGATTTGGTATTTGCTACTTTTTTTCTATTTGGTATTGGCTCTGAAATTTTTTATGTTGATAGCAAATGCAGTTGTAAATTCAGTCTCTGTATTTCTCTTTTCATGGGGCACCTCTTTTTTTTCATTGCTTTTGTTTTGTTTGTTCAAATTAAATTTTTATTGCTCTTTAAAGAATGAACTTTTAGTAAAAGATGATAAAGGATTTATCTGGTGATAAAACATGTAAATCTTTCCAGAAACTTCAGGAGGATTTTAATATTAATGCGGATCAAATATGGAAATATATACAACTTGAGAATAGTTTCTTGGAAACAGGAAGAACTGTGGAGTCAGAATGGAAGTAATCCTTATTAGGATGAGTTTCTGATATTGATAAGACAAATACAGTATCTCAATTTTATTTTCTCTTGCTTAAATCTCTTCATTCTTTTGTGAAAGGGTAGGAAAGAATGACAAGTCAGTTCTTTAAAATACACTGCTGGATAAATCATTAGAGAAGAAACTATAGGAAACAAGTTAGTAGTGAGAAGGAAATAAAATCTGTTGTGTAATAAGTTTTTTTGATTTCTAATTTCCACAGGGTCAATTATCAGTCCCTCCTATAGAAAAAAAAAAGATAATTATTTATAGAAAATTGATATTTTACTATTTTTAATACTTCAATAAGCATGGACATCTCTCCTCCTCTTGTGCCCTCAGGATAACCCTTTTTCTCTCCTAGTATGAATTTTGGTAAAATGAGAGCCTGGTACTTAGTATTCCTAACTTAATACAGCATACTAACTCAAATGAATATTTAAGGTACTTAATTTTTTTAATCTCCCTTTTATTCTTTCCTAAATATCACTGAAATCAGGCAATGTCCTTACTCAACATCAAAACAATAGAAATGAGAAGTTTGGAGAAAAATGACAAGAGAAAATCAATAGGTGACATGCAGGTTCATTTTTAAAACAGCAACACTCTGAGGTATCCTTTTTGATTTTTAGATTTATTTATTTATTTATTTGTTAATTGAAATTTCATAGTTTGTGTTGTGACAATTAAGGACGAGTGGGGAGCACAGGGATTTTGGGGTTCCTGCTTCACACCTAAATTTGTATACTCCACTTTGGCATTATCTGATCTTCATTTTTACCACAGTCATATCCCACTTTCATATGACTAACATTTGCACATGCTCAGTGATCAATTAAACAGAGCTAGATGTGATTGGAAAGATTTGTTGTTGAAAAAATTTACAAGATCAAGGTCTTAATAAAATAGGATGGGATGTTCAGATGATCCTCAAGGATTTAAGTCGTTTGCTATGTGAAGTCCTGAGTACCCTCACAGAGAAATGCTCTGACTTCCAGAAGAAGGGTCACTCCACACAGCCTCCACTTTTCAGGGCTGTCTCTTCTTTCCAGACAGCTAGAAATCCTCAAAGATCCACATTTAGGAGAGTGGAATAGGTGAACAGCCCAGAGAGTCCAGATTATTTTTCTAACACTTTCTTCTAATACCTTCTTTTCAGTCTTAACATTATCATTTCGAAAGAGATTTCAAATTTGCCCAGTATGATGATTTTTAAAGTCTGCATATGACACTCATTCGTGCTGTGCTCTAGGATAATTTAAGAAAATGCCCTGCCCCCATTTATTATTTGGCATGCAGGTTTCTTTCACTTGCTGTGTTCTGGGACATGCTCTCAGCTAACTAGTGAAAACCTCTGCAGGATGTTTTGCTCATTAGAGAGGCATTTTGATGTTAAAGAAATAGTTTCCTTTTTATTTTAAGACGTCTTATTGGATAAATAGTATACACATTTTCCTGAGATGTGTTTTGAGGGCAGCTGCTTGGAAAATGAAGAACAGAGCCTTCAGATCTCTGAAATTAATGGAAAAGTTCAGTGAAATTTGGATTAGACTCTGATGATAAAGCAATCTGAAACAGAAACTTCATTAAAAGATACGGGTAATGGAAGTGTGAGTTTATTTGTCTTAAAAACAGCTTGTGAGGTAATAAATAATGAATTATTGTTAAGAAGTACATCTGTCTCTAAAGGGAAAAATGTCTTGCTGAATGCATCATACATCTGTACTGATGAAATTATTAAAATAAGTACCTTTGAGTTAAGAGGATGAACTATAGAGAAGACCAAATGAACAGAGGGCTAGGGGGCTTTTATGCTAATTAATTGACGGACATACAGCGAAGAGACAAATTGTTAATATATGCTAAACACACAAAATCTGAAAGACCATCTGATACATTCTGTCGGAGACAAAACAGGTCTGTTTAGTTAAAGGCTGTAATATTGCATGTATGCTTGCAGGCAGAGATAAGGTAGCTAATCTAGCTTTTCCTGAGGTGCACTCTGTCTTTTTAGTGCTTAAATTTCAACCTTAAGTTTCTCCTAATGCTGCTGTTTGTACGGGATTGTTCCTTGTTTTCTGGCATATAACCGGTTCCCTGAGAGAGAGATACACCTCCAAATAATGACTGCTTGTCAGGAGGATATTTTTTTCCTGCCTGCCTTTAATGCAGACTCTTATTTTACAGACAGGTTTCTCAAGGCTCATGCTGTCTTATTTTTAATGGCTAAAAAATAAAAGGGAGGGAAACACTGACACGCAGCCGTTCCAGACGAGAATGGAACAAGAGCTCATTTGAATAACCACCCTATGGATCTGTCACGCTGAGCTGGAGACATGCCTCAGCAACCTCCAGCAGGCTCAAAATCAAGCCCTCGGATGAAGAACGGGACAAAGGAGCGCCTGCAGCCCGCGCGTGCTTTGGATCCACTTGCTGAAATGCGGCTGCTCGGGAGAGAGCTGAGTGCAGCCTTGCAGAGGAATTTAATTCACTGCATTACACAGAAACATATGGCTGGAAGCCTACAGGAAAATAGCGGAGGAGGAATTTTGCAGCGATAACATAAACCCTATTCTGCATGAAGTAAAATCAATATTCATTCTTAGAGCAACTTTCCAGGTTCTGGAAACCATACATTGTTTGATTTCACCAAGTTCGGGGTCTTTGCCTCCATTCCCTCCCTGATACACAGTTGTTCTTTAGAAAGAAGCTGCATTTTTATGGAATTATAGAATCATAGAATGGCTCGGGTTGTAAGGGACCTTAAAGCTCATCTGGTTCCAATCCCCCCTGCCATAGGCAGGGATGTCACCGACTAGATCAGGGTGGCCAAGGCCCCATCAAGCCTGGCTTTGAGCACCTCCAGGGATGGGGCATCCAAAATTTCTCTTGTCAACCTCTTCCAGTACCTTTCTACCCTTACCGTGAAGAATTTCCTCCTAATGTCTAGTCTAAATCTATCCTCTTTTAGTTTAAAACCATTCCCCCTTGTCCTATCATTATTTACCTGAGTAAAGAGTCCTTCTCCATCTTTTCTGTAAGACCACCCTCATTGAAAGGCCCCAGTAAGGTCTCCCTGGAGCATTTTTTTTCTTCAGGCTGAACATCCCCAGCTCTCTCAACCTTTCTTCATAGGAGAGATGCTTCAGCCCTCTGATCATCTTTGTAGCCCTCCTCTGGACTTGCTCTAGCAGCTTCACATCCTTCTTGTGCTGGGGGCCCCAAACTGGATGCAGTACTCCAAGTGGGGCCTCACAAGGGCAGAGCAGAGAGGGACAATCACCTCCCTTGACCTGCTGGCCACTCCTCTGTTGATGCAGCCCAGGATGCAGTCGGCCTTCTGGGCTGCAAGCACACACTGCTGGCTCATGTCGAACCTTTCTTCCACCAGAACCGCCAAGTCCTTCTCTGCGGGGCTGCTCTCAATGAGTTCTCTTCCCAGTCTGTCCTCATGTCTGGGATTTCCCTGACCCAGGTGTAGCACCTTGCAGTTGGACTTGTTGAACCTCATCAGGTTCACACGGGCCCACTTTTCCAGCCTGTCCAGGTCCCTTTGAATGGCGTCTCTTCCTTCTGTTGTACCAACCACACCACTAATCTTGGTGTCATCTGCAAACTTGCTGAGGGTGTACTCAATCCCATCGACTTTCCAAGGGTTGTCATGTTTGTAGACTGCAGTATCTGAATTTTGCTCCTAACCATTGCCTGTATAAATCTTTGCGGTGAGAGATATCTGCCCAATGGAAATTCAACTGCCATAAGTTTGAAGCAAACCTGGCATGATGTGTGCCTCCCTTATAAAGCTTTCATAATTTGTTTTCAGTTCAGTAGGCCACAGGAGGCCCAAAAGAAGCATACTACAAGCTTTAAAGTGGTAAGTCTATAATGACTGCTGTTCTGACAGATATGAGTAGTGAAAAAGGTACAAGTACCACCATAATTAATTTCTTACTCTTATTTTAAATGCCCAAATCTTAAAAAGCACCCATGCTGTATCAGTTGTTGGCAACAAAGCTAATGAGGGAACCCCCAAGTGGGTCCCATGGAGGAGCTCATTTTTAGTAGCAGGCCTCTGAGCTGCTTGTAGGGATGGGTGGTCACTACCAGCGAATCTGAACTGGCCCAACTGTCTTTCTGCTGGAACTATAGGCACTTTCCCAAACAGATTAGAACTGATTAGTAACAAATTATTAAGCATAAAATGAATTTCTTGGCATTTAGCCACTGAAAACATAGAGTGAATGTATATCTACAGGAAAAGGAGAATGAGTATCCATGGATGAGTAAAACAGTCGTAATTACATTAGTTGTTGCAGATTATTTCTCACTCAAAGTGGTCGTTACCAGTTAAATATAACACCTCTGTCCATTACAGTAAGCAAATCGTTATTGTTGTGGTTTAGCCCGGCTGGCAGCTAAACACCACACAGCCGTTCGCTCACCCTCCCCCCTCCCTCTCTGGGACGGGGGAGAGAAACGGGAAAGTGAAGTCTGTGAGTTGAGATAAAGACAGTTTATTAAGACAGGAAAAATAATAACAATAATAATAATAATAGTATTAATAATAATAATGTGTATGAAATAAGTGATGCACAATGCAATTGCTCACCACCCGTTGACCGATGCCCAGCCTATCCCCAAGCAGCCGGCACCCCCCCACCCCGGCTAGCCACCCCTATATATTGTTCAGCATGACGTCAGATGGTATGGAATACCCCTTTGGCCAGTTTGGGTCAGCTGTCCTGGGTCTGTCCCCTCCCAGCTCCTGCTGCATCCCTAGCCTGCTCGCTAGCAGGACAGAGCGAGAAGCTGAAAAGTCCTTGGCTTGGTGTAAGCACTGCTCTACAACAATTAAAACATCAGCATGTTATCAGCGCTCTTCTCGTCCTAATCCAAAACATAGCACCCTGCCAGCTACTAGGAGGAAAACTAACTCTGTCCTAACTGAAACCAGGACAGTTATGTAGAAACAGGAGCTCTTAAAATGTTGCTTTATGTTGTTGCTCTCTTCTGTGGCCTCTGCTATGAAACTGAACTCTTGCTTTGTTTCACTTATGTTAGTATAAGGTTGTGAGACTTTCAACTAGGAGAAGGAAGTAGTCTGCTCAACCCTTCAGCCAGTTTGTTTTAATTATTCTAAGTAGTCTGTTGGTAGGTGCAATGTCCCCACAGCTAACAGGAATACTATCACATTGATTGTCTAACTGCAAGGCATGCTGCAATAGTAGGCATTGAGAGATTTATATATATGATAGATTTGATAAAAACTGTTTACCTTTAGTGGGCTGAAGTGCTTGTTTTTGCACATAAGATCTAATGTTTCTTCCTAGCAGTCATTATCTTGGCTACACATGAAAATTGATTTGCCAGCTGTCTTATGACAAACATCTGAAAAAAAATACATAAAAATATAAATGGTATCCTTCCTGCATTTGTTTACCAGAAGGAGATTTTGACTTTTTTTTTCTTTTAATTAAAAAGAAAACCACCTACAAATATTTTTAACTTTTGCTAGGAAACAAAACAATAAAATAAAAAAGAGACCAGTTATTCTTTTTTTTCTGTGATGAATGGAAAGGTAGATATTTATATCCTGTTTCTGTGTCTGTGTGTCTACAGAGCTTGCAAGCTGGTAGATAAAAAGTGGGGAAGAAGGTTATTGAAAATTTGATTTAATTTGATTTGTTAAATAATCTTGCTTTTCCTATTGTCTGTAGAAGGAAAATATTTTATAGAAATCTCACTGAGTAATTCAAATTTCTGTAAAAACAAGATCTCAAAAGATTTTTTTTTCTAATGGACCAAAGTATCCAGGATGCATTCCTCTATGGCCTCGAATTATTTACAAATTTTTTATTATCTTCCATTTTACCATTCTGTATTTTCTTTACTTCCCTTATGGATCCATATTCTCTCACATATATTTACCCATCTCTGTTTCTTCTCTGTATGCAATTTTCCATTACTGTCTCCTTTTCCACTTTCCAGATCTTTTTTTCTCTCTTTTTTTTTTTCTTTTTTTTTTTTCTCTTTTTTGAAGATTTATTTATTTATTTATTTTGGTTTGAAGCTGCTCAGAAATGTGTGTCAGTAGTATTAACTTGCATCTTAAAAACCCAGCCTCCCCATGTCTACTTCTTAAAAGTAATGGGCTAATGAGGAAAAGATGCATGACTTCAGCTTTTTATTTATTTCAAGGCTTGCTGTGAATCTTAGGTTATGTATACTTCTGGGTATGCTGGCTGTACTGGGAGATTCACAATGGACAGTTTCAGTAGTAGTATGATGTTTCCAAACATACACACATATTGCAGGTGTGTAGTCCTGTTTTTACAGTGGTTTCTTGAAGGGTTATAAAGAGAATCCATGTTGTGGCAATGCACCAGCATTCAGACATCACTGAGGTATTCAGACATCAATGGTTAGCCCTTGTTTGCCTTTAAGTGAATCCATTTCAGGCAATTTGCCATCCTGTTTCCAGCAATATTAAATATACAGCTCTGCACTGATCTCTTAGTGTAGGAGAATGTCTGCACTGAGCAGGTTTTTCATTGAAGATTTTTTTCACCCTTCAGCCTTGTGTGGCTCTTTAACGATCTGCTATACACTGCCTCTTTCTCTAATCTTCTGAGAGAGTCAGTAGGCACAAACTGTACTGAGAAAATTATACTATACCACACTCTGAAACTGTGAGTTTGATTCCAACATGTCTGGTGGGACTGCTGCTAAAAGTCAGCATCTAAAGAAGCATCTCATTTGAATTCTGGGTGTACACGTGAGTTAATACGAATGTGCTTGGAGACTGAAGGCTGATGTATCAAAGACACCGTTCAACACCACCGCAGGAGTGTTCCTAATAGTGCGACCATTTTTTCCTTTCACTTCTGTCAAATTTATCAATGTCTGATGTCATTCTTTCTGAAAGAGAGAGCCTATTAATATGTATAAAATAAAAAAAAAAGTTCATCCGTATGCATTAACATTTACTCATGGCAATTATGTCTGCACTTATTAAATTCGTACACTCCCCCCTTCTTTCTTCTTTCTGTTCCAACCCCTACAGAAAATGACACCAGATCTATGAATTTTTATGAATCTGTGTGTATGTGTGAGTGTGCATACCCCTGTACATATATTTATATGTGTATATATATATATATACACACATCTCTCTCTCTCTACTTCTCTCCCTTTGGTACTAATATATTCTTCAGTACTAATGACTGAATAATTTTACCCACTTTTTGTATCTTACTGCTAGAACATTTTCTAAAAAAACTAATGACAGCTTACCTGGAGCTAGGCTGAGCTATTAGGCAGGCACATAACTGCATTGCTCCATGAAGTACACAAGGAAGGAATTGGACCTGAGAGCGGCATAGTTTGTCTTCCTCTCCCTCCTCATTTGTGCAAGGAAGAGGTAATTTATACTCCTCCATTTTCATGTGCTACCTTCTGGTGCAGCTTAATTTTCCTGTGCAGTGGGCCAGAGTGTAAAAGAAGGAGATGAACAGCTCCCACCTCTTGCCATCTCCTTAGTCCCTGCAGTCCTCCTCTCCCATCCTGCTGGGCAGCCCCTGGGGACACCTGTGTGGCAGGCTGTGCTGGAGGAGGGACAAGCCTATAAATACTGTGAGTGGAGAAAGCCATGAGATTAAATGCTGTGTGTCTTCTTTCACAAAAAGTTTGCCTGTCTGTGTTTGCCTAATTTCACCCCGAGAGAGCCAGCTTTCAGCCCCTGACTACTGCTGCTTGGTCCTGGGAGGGAGGGCTAAGGCCAGAGCAGTGGGTGATAGGCATGTGTGCACAATCTTGTGCCCCTGGGACATGTGCTATCTTTATCCTCATCTGCAAAAAAGAGGATTTTGTGCCACAAGCTGGGATTTGCACTGATTTTGGTGAAAACCATCACTTGTGTTAGGGAACTGTTTTCTGCTTGGGGCTCCTGGCTGGAGTTGAGACAATCTCAAAGTATAAAGTGAGATTTTGCTGGCTGATATAGAAGAGAGCACTTGGATGAGCCTTCTCAGGAAGGGGCTGTGACTCCAGTTCAAACCTTTGGTTTGACACAGCCTGCATCCACTCATATTCAGCAGGACCAGAGAGATTCTGAGAAGCCAGAACAAGCAAAATGAGAAGGTGCTGGTGAAAAGATAGAGAATACATTATATTTTAATGTTGGAATATTCTCCACACTCCTCCTCCTGCAGAGGTGTTTATAATGCAATTAAATCCCATCCCCTTTCAGGTCTGCACTGGGACCAGAAACCTTAAAAAAAAAAAAAAAAGAAGAAAATGAAATTAAAT
Source organism: Cygnus olor (assembly GCF_009769625.2). Taxonomy (NCBI): domain Eukaryota; kingdom Metazoa; phylum Chordata; class Aves; order Anseriformes; family Anatidae; genus Cygnus; species Cygnus olor. The sequence goes on from NC_049171.1 coordinate 39,891,646, forward strand.
AAAAATAAATGTAAAAATAAAAATCCTCTAATAATTTTAAACTGCAGACTTTAGTTTTGGGGCTGCAACTGCCTTCTGCCCTTTAACTGGATAGAGTAGAATAAGAAAGACCAGAGAAACTGGGAGTGTTTCAGGGAGTAAATTCAACATTATTGGCTCAGCTGGATCAAAAGAGATCTGTTATTGCAGTAATCACTGTCATACCCAAAGGCTACGATCAGAATTGGAAGGATGCTGCTTTGATGTTTTCCTAAAATAAATACAAACATTTCTTACTCTTTTAAGCTGAGTCAACAAAAGAGCAGCTAACTGCTTTGTTAGCCAAAAGGCCCCCAGCACTTCTTTGGTTGCTTTTTCTTCTGCCATGGCTTAAATCATCATTTAAACATTATCTTCCTTTGTTCTCTTAGTGCATTCTTATAAGGCAGAGCAGAGCAGGAAAGTGAGACCCATGGCTCTAAACATAAGGCTTTGGTACCTGTTGACTTGTGTTTATTCCCCTTCTCGTTACACCCTTGGATTTGCAATTTTTCACAGTGAAATATACAGCAGTCCTGCCTGGCAGGAAGCTAGTCAGTGTGGACTGCCGTGTCCCTAGACATCACCCCATCGGCCTCAGGACAGCCACGCTTCTCTGAGGTCTGCATGCTGGTGACCACTCAGCTACCTTGCCATGTCCTGTTGGCTTTCAGGGATTCATCAAGTGAGATGTTTCAATCAAGTGGTCAACTGTCATCAATAATAGCTGTATTTACCATGGTCAAAATACACGTGTTTTCTCTAAAGAAGCACTGTCTATGTGTTTCTGTTCACATGACTAACCACAATGCAATTAAATTCTATCGTGCTGCAGATCTGTGCAGTCATACAGCTGCTGAAGCCCCTCTAAACTGGATGATTTACAAGTCCTGTGTTCCACTAGTCTGTCCTGTTCAGAAGAAATGCATAACCTAACCATTTTCTTACTGGCATTAAAAGGTGCAATTAGTCAATAAAGGGACGAGTTAATATTCTCCACACGTATGTTCCAAACATCAGAATAATATGCTTTCTCATAGCTAGTGTCTCATCATTTTGTGGTTTAGCTAAAAAGGAAACTGGCAGGACAACCACGGAGTACACCACGGGATCTCTCCACAGATCTGGGGCAGTTATTATCTCTGCTGCAGAGAAGTATTTTCTCTGCTGGAAGAATCTTCTAAATAAATGAAAAAGTTACTGGGGAGTAAAAGTTTTATTTCTGTGGTTTAGAAAACTTTCTTGTCTTATTTCAAAGACTTAAGTGGCATGGGGAAATCCCCTAGCAGCCATAGACCCTGGGAATTCAATTGTCTCCATCTGTTCTCTATTCCCTAAGCAACATAGCATGAAACCTACTACCATTTATTTCCCTAAGCAGCCTCCTGTGGAAAGAGGGAGCCTTGATTAGTGTATGTGCATATGGTTGCATGTCCACATTTGGAAACCCAGCCACTGACAGAAATGTCAGCTTGATGCTCATTGCCATTCTCAAGCTCTCTGCACTGTATGTGAAAGGGTAACACTTCCATTGTGAAGGGCAAGGCATGTGGGAAACAAGGATTGAGATATTCTTACCAGATACTAAACCAACTCATTTGCTTTACAGTTCTCAAAAAAGTCTCTCTCATAATAAAGGATTGACCTGGGTTCAGCAAATTTGTGGCTCTTGTGTATCGTCAAACGATCCAGAATTTTTAACCAGCAGATGCATTCGTCTTAGCAATACCTTCCTTTCTTGAAATGTTTCAATGCTGTTCATAAAGCAGTAGTACATATTTTTATATTTCTAAATATTAGTTCTGAGCTGTTATTTTCTCACTAAAATTGTCTTCCCCCACCCCCCCCCCACCCCCCCAAGTTGTTTTTCTCATTGGAATATTCCTTGTTTTACAGAATCACAGAATCATCTAGGTTGGAAGAGACCTCCAAATCACCTAGTTCAACCTCTGACCTAACACTAACAAGTCCTCCACTAAACCATATCACTAAGTTCAACATCTGAACGTCTCTTAAAGACCTCCAGGGATGGCGACTCAACCACTTCCCTGGGCAGCCCATTCCAATGCCTAACAACCCTTTCGGTAAAGAAGTTTTTCCTAATATCCAACCTAAACCTCCCCTGGCGCAACTTTAGCCCATTCCCCCTCGTCCTATCAGGCACGTGGGAGAATAGACGAACCCCTACCTTGCTACAGCCTCCTTTAAGGTACCTGCAGAGAGCGATAAGGTCTCCCCTGAGCCTCCTCTTCTCCAGGCTGAACAATCCCAGCTCCCTCAGTCGCTCCTCATAAGACTTGTTCTCCAGACCCCTCACCAGCTTCGTCGCCCCTTACCAGCCCTTCGTCGCCCGTCGTTTTACAGAAAATGCCATTTGAAAATGAGTTTCTCTGACCTTTCTTCTTACTGGTGAGTAACTGGAAGTGAGACTCCAGTTTTCTATATGTTTTCTGTGTGAAGCTGCCATGAACTTAAAGTAGGTTTTCATCCCAGGCTGTTTTGTCTATGTCTACATGCTAATGTTTCATTTCACTTCACAAGCTATCATTTTTGCTACAGCAGAGATCATTCTGTGAGACTGAATTTCAAGAGAGTTGGCCTTGCTTAAGTCATTGTAGGGTCATTTTGTAGCTGGGTGAGACCATTTGGTACAACGATGGGTTAATTTTAAGATTTTATACTTGTTTAGGGAAAGATTTGCAAGATATGTCTGTATGCTACGTTCCTTATTCACTAGACTACTCTTTTTCATTCACCTTTGAAATGCCTGTAATATGGTCCATGTGTGCAGATTATGTTTTACGGATCAAGTGAATTGGCAAATTACGCTGCCTGGCTACAGAATTCAGTTCCTTTAAGTGTAGGGCTGCATCTTTCGTTCCAGTCCAGAAAGAGGAAATTTATAGCAGACGTCAGTAGATTTGAGATATTGCAGGACAGTTAGTTTTAATCAATGGTGCCTTAATAACGAAGAGTTTCTAAAAGAGCACTGTACCAGAACTTCAGAATCAATGTCTGGACACTGGCTGGCCTCATGTTTGGTTAATTAACTTTTTTTTAGGGACATGACCGAACAATGAAAAGTGAACTTCAAGATCTTTGGAAACAACCATATGAGCATAAGAGTTTGAAGTTGTTTTGTACAAAGGCTTTTGAAGGACCCAATGTGTGAATTTTTAAATTAGTAAATATTATTATTTATTCTAACTTTGATCAAGAAAAGGGTTTCCAAATGGGGCAAATTGATTATAGTTTTAATCTGCACGTCTGTAAATCAATATATATAAAAACCATCTAATATGATATTTTCTTATAGCAGTTTTGATTTTAAAAGTTCAACTCAAACACTGCAGTATTCTAAGCAAAGAAAAATAGTAGGTGTGACTGTTTTCAGCTAAATACTGTGTAGGCATGATTATTTTCAGCTAAATTTTAACTAAAATGGTTATAATACATCACCTGTGTCTATGAGCTTGTTAGCAGAAGTATGACTGGGGAGCCTACAGAGAACTTTCTGTAGAAGGGGTTTTGATAAAAGTGAACGTGGAAATTTCTGTTTCTTCTTTCCATCTGTTACTTCTCCTTGCTTTTTAGTGACAATCTAGCAACCTTTTCCAGAGCGAAAAGCAACATATGCATGATCATCATCAGAATTGTAGTGTTTTTGATCCCTAAGAGTTGAAGAGGAGCCCACTGTGCTAAACACTATACAAATGTAACATCTGTGTAAGAGTAGCTCTAGAAGGAGCATCCTGACATACTGCAGTTAAGCTAGGATAGGGACATCTGAAATGATATAATAGCTCTGCTGTCATCAGCTAATGTCATTTTCTGACAGAATGATGTGACTGTCACAATCACCAAGAGAAGATTCACTACGACCTGTTATGGATCTTCAAGTCAGTAGCAAAAATATTTTCTTACGATGCTAACCTGTTTCTTGATTGTCTGGCCTCTTTCCCTCAAAATTTGCACCGAATTTTTGAAAGAATATGGCAATATAAAAATGATTTGGAAGGATTGTTCTAGTAATAGCTTGAAATATATTTTAATTATTCTTTTCATTTGCTGAATATTATTTCAGGTAAAATCTCATTCCAGACACACACAGTTCTGCTGTTAATGTCACTGCTGTGTTAAAACAACTTCTCATAACAAGTTATTATTTTATGAAGGTAGCTTCATAAGAGAAAATTTTTTTTTTTTTTGGTTTTCAGTTGGTTAAATTATATCAGTTTCTGCATTTGATAGTTAGTAGATGGAAGTCTTTTATTTGTCTACAGTTCTAGATAACTGCATTATTTATGAAAGTAAGCATTTCTCCTTATATTATGGCAGGAAATAATCTGCATAATCCCCAGCTTCTTGCAGAAATCAAAACATTATTCATTTCCTTTTCACAGGTTTTGATGGTGTAAGAAAATAAGAAAGCTGCTCATTCAAAATGCAGCCTCTAAGGCCAGAGACAAACAAGTTTGTTCCAGAAGCTGCTCTTCCTCTCAGAGAGGCTAATGCTCAGGGGCTGATGCTAAAGGAAGGTGCTTGGGTCCTAGGGCCTCGGATGTTGAATGTGGCTTTTTTTTTTCTTTCTTTTTTTTTTTTTTCATGGTGGAACAACAACACAGAAGGAGGATATTTTTATAAGTAAGAGTACTTGCCTTATTCTCATGTCACTGATCAGTGACATGCATTTATGTATACTATTTAAAGCTGTGTTAAATGCATAAATGTGTGTAGTCTGTGACACTCAGCTCAACAGATATTAAAAGATCCCAGCCTGTGGTAATCATTTAACTTGCTCTTCAAGACATTTGCAACTGCTTCACATTTTCTATTCCTTTTCAGTATGTGAGATGAAAGCAGGATTGTGGTGACAGCTCAGAGAGCTACCCCTTCCCTTTCCTCCTGCTATTTTTGAAGAAGGACTGGTTATTTTTATTATTATCTTATACCAGTCCTGAGCTGAAAACATTTGTAGCTATTTAAGCGCTTAAGGAAGATCTGCTTCTTACCTTAGGGTAAGACAGTAAATTCTTCCATGTGTTGACTGCATCAGTTATCCCTACAAGCTTTTCACATGCCTGAGGGGTATTTAGTCAGACGGATTCTCTTCATTCAAGAGAAATCTCCAGTGAAGGTCAGCCAGACCAGCAACACTTACTCAAGAACAGGGTGATGGGTTTGCATGTGTGAATGGGAGGTCAGTGACATGGTGCTGAGGAAAGAAAGTGAGGGTATATCTTTTCTTTTCAGCTCCTGCATGAGAGCAGCCCTAGTTTCAGAACAGAAGAGCTGGGATTTGCTTGCTCTGCCATCTGTACTCCAAGCAGCAGCAAAAATGAGGTCCTTCCCAAAACATGACTTAAGTTTTCCTTCTCCAGACCTTTTAAAGCATTATCTTTGCAAATTTGCAAGGAAACAGTAGACTAGTTTATGCTATGGAGGATGAAGTGTTTAGTGGGTTCATTCAAACACTGTGACACAGAACAATAGTTTGCTATTCGGCAGTTCTCTACAGACTGTGTGGAGCCCTCAGGATTGCATCCAAATTTCACTCCTCTCATAAGATTTGTCTTCTCTTCCCTGAACAAGGCATCACATTCAGCTGGAGGGTGGGCATCAGCTGTCCTCTACCAACCGTACAGTTCTGATATGTACAGTCATGAGGCGGGGGGCAGGCTTCAGAGGTGGAGATGTGAGCTTGATTTCTGGGGGATGGAATTTGACTTGGGGAAAAAAATGTGCAAATCAAACAAGTCACATTTAACATATGAGACCCGACTTTCCCTTTGGCCTCTGAGTCCTACGAAGACTCTCATTAACCACAAAGCTCAATATTCAAATGTCAGTCCTTCCCTTACAACTAATTCACTTTAACAGGGATTTATATATGAGTTGTCTCACTGGCATCAAAAGAGTTATCTACCTGCATGCAGAGTCACGCATACACATTTGCAGGATCAGGCCCTCAAGGCACACAGAGGATTTTGTTGGCCTACGTGTCACTAAGTCACAATCTGATGTGAATTAAAGAAAGTGAAGAGAAGCATATGGTTACATGGCAAGAGTGCTGCAGAATGGTTTAAAGCGTTAAAGGTTTAAATCACACAAAAGCTATAAAAATCAACTTTGTTTATGGAGCAGTACAGAGACCTATTGTACTTAGTATCGATCAATCCATTGAACACCTGGTTCAAAATGTTCAATTGAAAGCTGGGTAAAAGTTCTAAATTGAACAATCTAAATAACCTATGAACCTGACAGTCATAAATCAATGCCAATGTTACACATAGTTAACCCTAACCAGTTAGCAAGTTGTCCCAATTATTAGCTGTGTAACCTGGTTAGGAGTTTACCCTTTCAGAGTTGTATTAATACAGAAGACCTTTCTGTGCTGAAAGTTCCTCAGTGAAGTGAATACTAAGCTCAGTAAAGCCTCTATTCCCTGCTTCAGTGCCAGGTAAACCTTGCTTGAATATCAGTGTGGAAAAGAGAGAGTTGAAATTAAGAACCAGGGATACAAAAAGACACTGTCAACTTCAGGGGTTGAAGTGCTGCTGCAAAAGATGTAAGATCCACTTTTCAAAGGTGCTTTATTCTGCATGGTGGATTATTCACATCTGTATGGTCTCTTATAAAAAAACAATTTTTTTCTGATGCCAGTGTTGTTTTGTTACATTTGTCCACAGGCTGTCTTATATTTGGCTCTCTGGAGACTCAGAAGGAAAGTAGTTTGCTGTCTTATCTTGTCTTATACATGCTGGCTATGTTTGCCTTTCTTTACCTCCTGAGGACAGAACACTTTTTTTTTTTTTAATTATTTTATTATTATTATTTTTTTAAGGGATACACACAGGAAATTCCATTTTCAGTTAAACCATTTTGCTTGGCATTAATTACATTACATGCCTCTAGTTCTTTGCTAAATGAATCCTCCATTAGCTTTTATATTATTTTATCCTTTCAGCTCAGGCTGAAAGAGCTGTAATTGCCTGGGTTGCACATAAACTTTAAAAAACATATTGGAGCAATGTTGGCTTTTTTTTTTTTTCTTTCCCTGTCTGTTGGAATTTCTCCAGTGTTCCCATACTTAGCAAAAAGTAGTATTCATGGTTTTGTAATTTCTTCAGCCAACTTTTTTACAGCTTTTTGTTGCAAATTATCCAGATCTGTGGACTTGATTTGCTATTTAACATTCTCCTGATTTACTTCTAGAATGTACAACAGTGCATTGTCTTCCGATGGTAGGACAGATTTTATCTGTTTTTTTTTTTTTTTTTTTTTTTTTTTCCTGAACATCAGATTTATTTACAGAACATACAGATTTTTGCATGTGTTCTTGATATGGCTACACTTCCATGTGGTCAAAACCCCAAATCTTTCTTGTTATCCTTAACTCTGATGAACAAAATTAATTTCTTGATTCCATCCTCATCATTTTTTTTGTAGTTATTATCTTCGGTCTAATACTCATGACTGGTAATAAATGTCTTTTTTATAGTTATTATGACTTGCATAGCTGTTTTCATTTCTATCCAAGTCAACATTTAGGCTAGCCCAGCTAAAATTTTTCTTCTTCTTCTGCTTCTTTTCCTTCTTCTTTTCCTTCTTCATCTCTTTTTTATTTATTTTTATATTTTTTTCCCAAACTGGTAAAATGTTTTTAAACACTTTCCAGTTATTTTCCACATTTCCTGTTTAACTTCTTTCTCCCAACTGATTTAGCTCATAATTGTTTCCAGCTTTGCAAAATTAGCTCCTCCAGTCCATCAAGAATACATATTACTGGTCTGGACTTGATTCTGATTACATATAACAAAGAGAGACAAATCATGATCACTTTTATCTAAGCTGCTACTGATTTTTTTAGTCTACTTCTATGATATTTTATATAGGATAAAATAATACAATATAGCATTCCAGAAGTTTTGGAAGCAGCACTTTTTAAGGAATTCATCATTTATGGCATATTCCAAGGATATGCTAATTTAGTGGTATGAAAACTCCAAGCCACGCTATTTAGACTGAAGTGCTGATGCTGCATGGTTTATTTTTCTTCTTATTTTATGGATGCTTTCTTAATGAGATAGTTTTCTTGTTTGTTTGGTAAATACTTATAGAAAACATCAATAACTAAAAAACAAAACCAACCAACCAACCAACCAAACAAACCACCACCACAAACACATACGTTTTTGTACCTCTTTTGTAATACAACAATCTCCATGTTAAGAATTACTTATGTCTTTGAACCTATTTCCTAGTTATTTAGTACTTCTTTTACCTAATTTTGATGGCATAACAGAATTTTCAAAGTTCAGAGCTGGCTTCCCACAGAATCCTTCCCAAGTAAGAGGGATTGATTAGAAGAAGAAGATGTTTAACAGCTCCTCTCCAACTGACATTTTAAGAGGGACATGGTGCTTGCCTCAGCTTTTTATACTTGATGCCTTCCTCAATAGATTGCCAGATGGTAAAGTGGATCAGAGTGTCAGGCTTCAGTACATCATGTTCCCCAGAAGCAGGAAACTGGCTCTTGAGTGGGAGTTACTGCTAATTTCAGTGGATCTGGGATCTTGCTCTGTATTGTAGTTGTGAAGAGACAAAGTTAGAAATGACAGACAACTCCATGCCCTGAGTTAGAGAAGATGATCTCATTTTGAGCATGTTCTTCTTTATGTTTGTTTCCTGCTAGGAATTTTTTAGAGTACTTTGCAGCTACCTCATTTATGATTCTGTTCATTGTTGGTGTGTTGATGATAGACACTTACAATACACTTGTGTATTTTTTAATTTGAAACCCTATTTTTCTGTGCAGCTATGATTCTATCTTTCAAATTAGATCAATGTTCAACAGAATTAGTTATTTTATATTGTCAAAAATGTATTACATTTCTCATCAAAATCCTCTGCTTTTCATAAAATAACCTTTTTTACTTAGGACTATCACTATAATTAATAACAATAAAGTATTTTTTTTCTGTGGCCTATAAATGTTCAAACAAATGCATCTCTTAGAATACAGAGATTTGTGAAATTACTTTTTTGATGAAAAATGTAAAATCACTAGTGCCAAGTGTTTCATGAATACATGTCAGTCTTTGCCACATTTTATTTTTGTTGCTTGCAAAAAGCTGAATATAAACTGTTCTGATCCTCCCCCAAAAACCAGGTTTTTATTTATCTGTATTAAGCAAACTCTCTCTCTGATTTTCTTTTGTATCATCTCTTCTCTCAAAAGACTGGTGTGCTTAGCAATGCAAACTTGATTAACTAATGAGGTGCTAATGTGGTGCATTAAAAAATTCTCATTTCACAAACATTAGCAAAATGAGAACTGGGCAGACTGCTTAGGCTTCTCATGGTGGAAATGTTGTGGTGTTAGTAGGAATGGAGTGATGGACAGGTGATAGAAAGATTAGGCTGGGAGAGTCCAAACTTGGTTTGTGTGAGACAGTCATATATAACTTCTAGACAATTCATCATGAAAAGCTTTGATGACCCTCTCTGTGCTCAGTGATGCTGTCCTCCAAAGGGACGGTGAGAGTTTAACACACAGTGGATTCATGATATCAAAGGACTGCAATAGGTTTTAAAAGCTAAGATGATATACCTATTAAATTTTCCACTCTGTGAGGCTCCCCCTCTGGGCTTAAGAGGTCTGTAGAAAGTCCTAGGCTCTAACTGCTTCACTAAGGAACTGTATTTATTCGTTGCAAAATGGTACTTGTGTAAACCAACATTTTAATGGTAGGACTTCCGCCAATGCTGCAAAACCCCACCATTTTAAGTAGAAATGACAGAGACTGCCAGTGGATCAGGGAAGTTCATGGTATCAGTGTTTTCATGGGACAGCTCGCTGAACACAGCCCTCCGCAGACTTCAGAGTCTTGCGGGAGAGAAACTCATGGTTCAAATTTTAACAAAGAAGCTGAAATGAATTTCTGAGGATTATTGCCCACTCAAAATTTGCATAACCCTTTTCCTGTGAATGTTTGCCTATCTCCTGTACCAATGCAACCTGTGGAAGACAGGAGGGTTGCAGAAGTGAAGCTCTAGATTGAAGGTGGACCACACTAAAAAATAACAAAAGTATACTGAGAGGAGGCCATAAACTCATTCTGCCTGTACGCATCCCCCTGTAGAATATGGTTGTTATGCTGGTCACATTCCAAGCAAAACCATATTAATCTGCAGAAAATATGGTAGTGTAGTTTAGGGAGAAATTAACCTGGTCTGGCTGCAGTCTGCTAAAACATGGTCATTGTTCTGCTTGTTTGGGTCAGTGCTGCTAAAGGTTTAACCAGACCACCTTCCAAAGCCTTCCTGCTGGTAGGTCTCTAATGGCTCTTTAATTTATTTTTCCTTGGTAACCCATCCTGCTTCACTTGTCATTGGATTTAAAACAAGAAACTATAAAGACAGCACTGTAAAATCAGAGAATAACGTGACTTAATAATAGGAACCATGTTCCAAAAGTATGTATCTGACTTGTATAAGAGTTGGTTTTGCTAATGATTTTGCTATGGGAGTTAATTAACAAACAAGTCATGCCTGTGCTCCTTACTGGTGGCTGCAGTAATCTTCTTGCTTGGTCGAAAGAGCTGAACATAAATAAGATTGTCACAAAATGTATGGTGTGAAGGAGAATTTGGTATTTGGGAAAACAAATTTAAAGCAAGCCCAGAAATATCCCTGTGAAGTTTTCCCTTTGCAAATGCTGTCACAATTGGTAGAAAGAAATCAAGAGACTTATTTACAATTTAAATGTAAGCTTGGTCATAGAGGACATTTTTTTTGCAGGCAGATGTGGGTCAAATACATCCACTGGGTTACAGTGCTGAGACCACCCAGGCTTTTGCTAATGCTGGTGTTTACATAAAAAAGTTAGAAGAAAGCTTCCCTCCAATTAGAAAGCCAATATCTAACTAGATGCTAACTTGTTATATACCCTGTAGTCTAAATGTTAATAGCTTTGACCTCCTTCAGTTTAATCTTAATCTCCTTGACAGAGCAAGTGAACTTTGGGTTATGCTTTACCGAATTGTTCCCTTTGTTTTCTTCCTCCCTTATGTTTCCAGCAGTGAGTATGTCACATATTGCAGACCCAAATGAAAGCCTGTCTTCTTTTTCAATCAGTCATATCACTAAGTATATGAGTAGAAAAACCCTTGTGATTGACACTGCTTCAACAAAAGCAGATTCAGTTTGTAGATGATAAGAGGCAAAGTCATACAAGCAATGTTTACAAAGCAGTGAAGGAGAGCAAAAAAATTAATGATAAAAGGACTAATCTTATTGTTTTACTAGATGAGAGAATGGCTCTTTGTGTTTGCTCTAGCAGAAACCCACAGATTGTCTCCTACCTCCCTTGTACACTTTTGGCAGCAAAATAATTTCCAGATTCTGTATCAAACACAGGCCTGTTGATAAAAACAAAACAAAACAAAACAAAACAAAAAACACTCTGGAATGCTTGGAAAGCCTCAGAAAGCAAAGAAAAAGAGTGCTTGTACCTGATAGCATGAGCATTTGCTACCTACAGCATGTTATATAATTGAATATTATCTCCCTTATGAAGGGGGAATGAGGTATAAGCAATGTTTATAAATCCCTTCACAAAAGAAAGAGTGAGAAACAAAACTACCCAAAAACATGTTGAACTGGCTGCTGAGTTTTCTGTAGCATGGTGATTTCAGGAGACTTCTCCCTGCTAATGGAACACTTCTTCCTGATTTCTTCACTTTTAGGGAGGCCAAAGGACCCCCACTTCTCAACCCACACTCCTGCTGCCAGAGCACTTGTATGGTAACATGGCCAGCACAGGGCCCAGGGGTGCCACTTCTATTTCATGGTGCCAAGTGCTGGAGGGGGCTGACAGGGACAGATTCATAGAATCATGGAGTAGTTTATGTTGGAAGAGACTTTTGGAAGTCACCTTCTCTGATCCCTGCTCAAAGCAAAGTATACTTCAAGTCAAATCTAGGTTGCCCAAGACACTCTCAATACTCGTTATTGGAAGGCATGGGGTGAGTATGTGTGTGTGCACTGTGGCTTTTTCAGGATAGCACATCTATAGAGAAATCTGTTTTAATCTTGTCTGATGGACATTATTGTCTGTGCAGGAGGCAGGACAGAGAATTAAAATCCAGGACTATCTCAATTGTCAAAGGACAACATAACCTTGCAATCCAGCTCCTCTACTGTTCATTAGTTTCATGGCTTAATTCCTATCTCTTGTTAGCAGGGCCAGGCAGCTTTGTCCCTTCAGCAGCTCAAGTTAAACCGCCTAACTACTGCTCACCAAAGGTTGCTGAATGAGTGTTGCCAATTTCTTTCCCTTCAAGATGAAGCCTGCCAGCTCAGTTATGTCCTTCAGCAAGCATCAGCCTCTATCTCTAAACTAATCAGTTGTTGTAGAGTTCGTTGAGACACAACAGATTGCAAATAGTGTAGGAGAAGTGATGGAAGGCAAGCGTAGGCTGTTTTAATGATTCTCCCCTAGACTCATCTATAGAGCATATTCAGCGTGTCTATCTGATCTAACCGCCCCATAGGAAATATGTGAAGCAGTCTAGCACTGAGGGACTAACACACACCTCAGGTTTCATTGAAACATTTCATTTCATTCTTTTCTGACCCTCTAAAAAGCCATTGCCACTTTTAAATAGTGTTACATGAGTTACAAGACAGAAACTCTGTTGGGAGACAAAAATTGACTCATCAAGTGATGAGACAATTTTAATCTTACCCTGAACAATTGTGAATAATGGCAAATAATGTAGTTATCTAGTGAGAAAGAGCAAAAAAGGCATTCTGGCATGCATTTCAGAATTATGTTCAAATTACTGGTGTTTAGCAAGTTACCAAGCATCAGTTAGGCCACAGGGACTGTATCTATGTATGATTTTAGCTTATGGAAAATGCAAATATATTTGGTTTGGTGTAAGCTTCTTTCACTGTGTGCTAAGATAAGCCATCATTTTTTATTTTTATTTTTTAATATATATATATTTGTTGCTGTTAATTTCTTGCATATGGATACATTTAACATCCCCACCACAGTTCAGATGACATAGTAATTTGTTAATTTGTGGTAATGTGATCAGGTGGCTGAGCTCTATCTCACATTTGTGCTTCTCACTCATGACTTACTCTTGCAAACTTCCATGAATTAATAAATAAGAGCCCTGGCAAACTAGCCCTCAATGATTTTCCATGGACACATCTGCATTGGAGAATAAAGCTGAGAGACATTTTGCATTGTCAATTGCTAACAGTTACAGTGCTCCTCTGGTACATTAGTTAGAGTAATTTAGGCTTTAGAACAAAAATGAGTAACTGTAACACAGGCACACACAATGAATATCAGGGAAATCAATCAAAATGTAATAAACTTTTATTAAAAAAAAAGACATTGCCCACTGGCAATTCATAAAACAAGTCCCCAAATCTGTATAGACAGTACAAATAAACATAAAATGATTCTTTAAGGGCATAATGAAGGGCTCTGTCAACAACAATAAGAAAACAAAGCATAGATGTATGTTTGTGAAAGAAATTGCACATTTTCTGTTGTTCAGAAAGCCTTCGGCTTTTCTTTTTGATATAAAAAAAAGCATACAAGATGCAAGAAATGAGTTTCCCATCTGAGCAATGTCTTTTTAGTCTCGGTTTTCTATTCTATCAAATTTAAGTTTATCGTTGCTCTGAGTGGGTCTTTGTGCTCTGTGAAGGTTTTGAACTTACTGTGACACAGTTGAAGTACTTTGAGCTAATCCTAAATATCTGGGACTTGGCCATATACTTATGTTCAGCAGAGTCCCATCTTGCACTAAGTTCCTAGTGGACTACTTCTGAAAGATTGAGGCCTCTGAGTTACTTAAGGTATATATTTCAAACTAACCGTTTTCCAAAAATTACAATTTTTAATTCTATCAAATATTGTTGCTATAATGTATGTTATTAAAATAACTGTTCTTTATTTTATTTTCCTTTTTAGTTCCTTTTAAGTACAAAGTTACCAAAGCCCTGCATCATATTTGGGTCAAAAGATGATCAGCTTAAATGTGATGTTTATTTAATAATTATCCATGGAAAATGAATATGAGGGTAGAAGGGTGAATTGCAGGTCACTTAATCAGAATTTGAGCCTGATATTAATTGGACATGTTGGCTTTTGTTCTTCACTCACTAAAGACTGTGGCTTTTAAACTTTTAAACTAGGCTTTTAAACTAGTAGGACCTAAAACGAAGTCCGTTATTTTATCCTAGTGGCATTTATTTTCAAGCAGATGAAAACCATAGGGTAAAAAATCTACAATCATAGAATCCCAGAATGTCTGAGGTTGTCAGGGCCCTCTGGAGGTCATCTGGTCCAACACCCTGCTCAAGTGGGGCCACCCAGAGCAGGCTGCCCAGGACTATGTCCAGGTGGCTTTTGAAGATCTCCAAGATGGGAGACTCCACAACCTCCCTGGGCAATATGTGCCAGTGATCATCAACCACATGGTAAGAAAGTGCTTCCTGATGTTCAGATGGAGCTTCCTGTATTTCAGTTTGTGCCCATTACCTCTTGTCCTGGCACTGAGCACCACTGAAAAGAGCCTGTCTCTGTCCCCTTTGCACCCTCCCTTCAGATATTTATAGACATTGATGAGATTCCACCTCTGAAACTCCTCTTCTCTAGGCTGAACAGTCTCTCCCATCCTCTTCTCAATGGAGAGGTGTTTCGGTCCCTTAATTGTCTCTGTGGCCCTACCTTGGTCTCTCTCCAGTATATCCATGTCTCTCTTGTACTGGGTGCCCGGAACTGGACACAGTACTCCAGGTACAGCATCACCAGTGCTCAGTGGAGGAGAAGGAACACTTCTCTTGACCTGCTGATGATACTTTGCCTAATGCAACCAAGAATGCCGGCAGCCTTCTTAGCAGCAAAGGCACATTGTTTACTCAACTTGGTGTCCACCATGAGTGCCAGGTCTTTTCCTGCAGAGTTGCTTTCCAGTTGGGTGGCCCCCAGCATGTACTGGTGCCTGGGGTTGTTCCTCCTCAGGTGCAGAACTTTGCACTTCTGCTTGACGAACTTCATGAAATTCTTGTCAGCCCATAAATCCCTTATCATAAAAGAAAAGTGAGCAATACATGAATGTTTTCTGAAAACTGAAAAGGAAAAACAATGCTTAGAGACCAACACTACAAATTTCTTGGTGTATCTTCCATCTGGAACACACTGAACTCTGGAGATTTGTGCTACTGAAACTTCTTCTGTGCTTCTCTTTCTCTCTTTTCTTTCTCCTGAATGCCTTAATTCCAAACGTTCTCAGGGTTCAAGCAACAGAGTAATTAAAACTCATTTCCAGTGAAAAATATTTTCTTCTTAGAACTTGTCTGTTAGCTACTCAATACTTTCTTTTCATCTGTTGTTCCTACTAAAAACTGTAGGTGGCTGTAAGCAGTTTGTTTTCTTTCCCTGTGTTGGAAATTTGGAATTTTCTGTTGGAAATTTTCTCTTACTAGCTAAATAAGAGTTTCATTAACTCCAGATTTTTTTTTTATTTTTTTATTTTTTTTTGCGTCCTTCAATCCAAGCACTCATCAGCCACATGGTACTATTCCAATTCTGTATCCAGTACCTGGAAGTACTACTGTTCTTCTTCAGTGGTTATTGTAAAGCCACAACACCTTTACTCCATAGTTTATTGAGAAGACTCAGTTTTCTTGTGTGTAATGAAGACATAAGAGCATTACACAACATAGAAATTGTGGTCTGAAATTTCAGGGCAGTCTGAAAGCATTAAGAGTGAAGCGACTGTGAAGTATGTAAATGTTAGTGTGATTAATCTCTGACAAATCTCTAAATGTAAAAGTTAAGGTACGTAAATATGCTTCTGTCTGCCTGCATTTTCACATTTCAGCTCAGTTGTTGTAATGTATGTATGTATGTATGTATGTATGTATTTTTCTCCTGATATGTTTTTAACAGTTAATTAATTAATTAAGCCACACTCTTTTCTTCTTTCTTTCTTTCTTTTTTCTTACTTTTTCTTTTTTCTTACTTTTTCTTTTTTCTTTTCTTTCTTTCTTTCTTTCTTTCTTTTTCTTTCTTTCTTTCTTTCTTTCTTTCTTTCTTTCTTTTCTTTCTTTTCTTTCTCTTTCTTTCTTTCTCTTTCTTTCTTTTTCTTTCTTCTTTTCTTTTCTTTTCTTTTCTTTTCTTTTCTTTTCTTTTCTTTTCTTTTCTTTTCTTTTCTTTTCTTTTCTTTTCTTTTCCTATTCGTCTCTTTTCTTTTCTCTTTTCTTTTCTTTTCTTTTCTTTTCTTTTCTTTTCTTTTCTTTTCTTTTCTTTTCTTTCTCTTTTCTTTTCTTTTCTTTTCTTTTCTTTTCTTTTCTTTTCTTTTCTTTTCTTTTCTTTTCTTTTCTTTTCTTTCTTCCTCCCTCTGCTATATTTAATGTTGTTATTATTATTGGTATTATTATATAGGAAAGATTAGTGTTATTTTTGTTGAATGGAATAAAAACATATACAGAGGTTGCCTTACTTTCAAGGACAGAACCAGAGACTTGAAAAAAAATTGAAATTCTTGCAATCTTCTGAATCTGAAAGCTGTTTGACATTCATCACAGCCAAGAGGCACTCAGAACATTTAAAGTCAAGGTGCCTAAATATGGAATTAATAGCTCAGTATGAGGCAGCTCTTTTGAACACCTGAAGGTTATAAGAAATGAGAACAGGGATCTAGAATGCAAATTGTTATGCGGCTGTTAGTAGCTGCTGCTGTAATAAGCAAACTTTATTATCATGTTTGCCAGGTAAATGTGCAATCTTTATAGAGCCCACTAATGTACCCAAGTCATATTATTGCTGTATTTATAGTATTAAGAATTGACCAAACATGAATTAAGATAAGGTACTTGGGGCTGTAGGTAGGACTGCATGTGGAAACTTTGGAAGATGATGAATCTGAACTCCTACACTAGAGATTACAAAGATCAGCTGTGGATTTGGGATCCAAATTTGCCTTTATTCCTCAGAAGGTGAGAGTAGGAGGACAGATCTACATCCACTTACTGCAAGCTGCACAGCTACTCCATTTCTCAAAGCTATGGCCAGTGATGAAGGAAGTCCAAGATTCATGGCCAAATACTGCAAGATCCAGTGTGTGTGAATTCTCCAGCTCTCAGCTTGCTTTGGTGGCATGTGCTCATCTTGTGCCCAGCCCTGGAACAAGCTCTCATCCATGCCCAGTCCTGCCCTTCCCCATCCCCATACCGCTCAGATGTGGGGAAGGTGAATTGACCTCTACTCACAAGACTGCAGTGAACAGAACTTTGCGCATTGTGAGTTCCTGTTGGACTCTAAGGGGCAGCTGATTTCCTTTGCTCTGTTTACATATTCTTTTGTGCCAAAATGGACTTTGGTGTCAACAGCACTTCATTTAGAAAAAGTGTTTATCTTATCAGTACTTGGTTTTGACAGTCTCATTATACTGTTTGGATACTACAGATTCAGCAATGTGCTTCACAAAGCAGAATAAGAACCTTCAAAGGATTGTGTTGAGACAGCTGAAGGGAGAAGTACCAAACACAGACAGCAGAGCTGGCGATATACTATTCTTTCTTTGTGTCTGAGGATATTTGGGTAGGTTACTTAAGCTGCAGAGGTATCTGGGAAAACCAGCTACTTATTTTGCACTGTGACACCTTGACAGTAACAAATTCTTGCTGCTTATTGCCAGTTGATTTTCAGTCCGTGTTCTCAGGGGTGACTTTAGACAGCAAAGGAGCCAGGTGCAGATAACTGAACATGGGAGCAAGGGAAAAGAGGTTTAAATCTCTCTTGGGATGTGCTGCATCATGTGAAAAGATGAGCAAAGCATATTCCATCTATGAGGTTAGGAAATAAACATGGCACTGAGCTGCTACTGTATGTCTGTTTGTGTGAGAAGTACATTAAAACCCTGCCAAGCAAAGTACACAGTCTGTGTAAAGATGCTCCTTTTTGTTTCCTTACCAAAAATGTTTGTATACATAGCCCTTTCCTGAGAAACTCCAATCCATGTGGCAATATTTGATGTCTACAATGAGAAAGCATGGATGAGATACAGGACTTTATTTTTATTAATTATTTTGATATTTATAATGTTATTAATTAACAAACTTATAAATATATGGGAATGCATATATAATGCATTTCATTGTTTCCAAGCACGTATTTTTTGCCTCAAGTTTACTTGTTTGAAAAGTACATAAAAGCTTGAGGGGGGAATGGTCAACTCTTTCCTAAATTAGAGCATTACTTATTTGTAAGCAAGATATAGATGATTAGCAAGTCCTGTAAAATATGACTAATAAACAACCCATCTAATATAGAAGTGACAGCAGAGGATAGGATAAGAAAACTGGTCATTTTAATCATAAAAATTTAAAAGGTTAAATCCTCATAGTATAGAGAGCTGGTTAGAGCTCATTGAACTCAATGGACATACATGAAAACCTGTGGACTCTGGGGCCACTTCACCTCCAAAAGGGGATATTTGAAATCTCACTGAAAATGCATTAGACCCTCATTTAGTATGGAATTGCTTAGAAAATTAGAAGACGTTTAAATTAATTAGAAAAGTTAAATGATGAGCAAAGAAGTGTGTATATGTGTGTATGTATTTGTGTTCTGGTCCCTTGTGGTAGTTTTTAGATTAGAGTTTGTAACCTATAGAAGACAGCAACTTCTCTGGGCCTGTTGCATTTCCTTCTTCATACCTATGACGGACTGTGTTAGGTGTAATCAGAGCTTTGATGATTTTCCTTACATACATATGTCCACAAATTCATTTGCTAGATCAGAGAGGAAAAAAATAAAAAATAAAATAAAATAAAATAAAATAAAATAAAATAAAGATGCCAGAAATAAGTTCTGCATAGCGGAGAAAAACCTGGAGGAACATCTGCCTTACATAACAATGAATTGCTCTCCTGTTCACTTGTGGCAAAGCCATTACTGCACCCTAAAACAGCCGGAGCCATCAGGTTCTTAAAGCCAAGATCTGAATCAAAAGAAATATCAAAATCCCCTCAGACAGTACTTCAGCGTGGATATCAGATGGTCACTTTAAAATCCTTTGAAGAGCCTTCCCACATTCCAGGGGAGTGGTGCAGCCTAATAACAGTGCCAGAGATGAAAGGTTTGGGAGGTTTAATCTGGCAGCTGGAAAACAAGTTGTACCGTGTGAGGTTTGCAGATTTCGATCTATCTGGTTTATCTAGAGAAGACTGGGAGGTGGCTTGCGTGTTATGTCTAGGTACTTACATATGGAAAAGACATCCAGTTTCAGGGACTTTCTCAGCTTGTTGACAAAGACTGAACAAGGTCCGTGGCAGAGAATTCAGCCTTGAAAGAAGTTATAGCTTTCTATCAGAGAGGATAATTGAATTAAGTAACAGTCTTCTAAAAGGGGTGTGGGTGTGGGGTTGAGACTCAGCATGGGTTTAGGTCTTTAAAATAAATTTCAAAATCCTTCTAGGAGACATAATTTAATCCACCCTCTGAGGGAAATTCTGTGGCTGGTAGGTCTGGGGACTCAGGTGGCACAGTTGTGGAGGTGCTTCCTGACCTTAATGCTTGCAAATGTATGAATTCATTATTTATGTCATCCTTTCACGGACCAGGGAAAGGATAATAAGTCATGCATTGCCTTTAGAGTGCCCGTAACACCTGGAGCTCTGTGCTAAGACCTCCACTGTAACTAAAGCTTACCAAGGCTTCTGGGGATCAGTGAAGAGAAAAGATTTCCATTGTACACTGGGCAGATGTATTCTCAGGCCTGACGTCTTAATTTGCCTTTTTTTCTTTTTCACCTCATTCAGAAACATCAGAAGTGGCTGCAGCTGGAGACAGGTCAACAGATGTGTAGACTGCAGATGCTGGATTCTATTTTCTATTTATTTACTCCACACATCTCTAGATTTGTCTTTTCTAAATTAAATCAGCAAACACCTTTGTTTATATTGATTTTATTATCAGAGTTAAGATGAAATCATTTGAATATCCTCTTTAACTGTCAAAAAGTGCTTGGTTATTGGAAACCTACTTTAATTTTACTTTTTTTTTTAAATTATTATTTATTTTTTTATTCAGTTAACTAATGAGTCTTTCCATCCTATGCACGGAAACATTTAAAAGATTACATACCTGTAAAAATATGTTATTGAAATGTAGAAGATGGGGAGGTGATGCTTGCATAGCAGAGGCTGCAAAGAAAAGCAGAACTGCCCCCAAATTCCCCATTTCTGAATACCTAAAGAACAGAAAGGATAAAATGAAACAAAACAAAACAAACAAACAAACAAACAAACCAAACCAAAACAAAAAAACAACTCTGAAACCAAAATGGCGTTAGTCTGTAAGAATTAATTTCCTGAAATGTAAATCAAATATAATTTTTACTGTGTTGCAGTGTCACTCTGGGTAATGGGTATTTGGAAGAGGTAAATGTGGTAGGAGTGCTTGCTTTGGCAGGTTCCACTGGATCTGTACTCAGTTTGTAGCAGGAGGCTGGAGCTACAGTTTGTTCAGTTGAAAGGAGTCAAGAGACCCCCAAGAGAATCACGCTTTGAAGCAAATCTAAGCAAATAAGCAAAGTGACACACAATTGAAACCACTGAACCAAAATCTACAAATTAAGCAAATGGAAAACTTCAGTGCTATCCCACACAGTGAGCAAATCCAAAGTGCATAGAAGTGGAAATTCATGCTCAGTGGCTGCCCCAAAGAAATAAATTATGTCTAAAAGATAAGGCAGTTCTGTCTCCATAATTCAGCACTTAATGCTGTGATAAACAGCGAGGGGCTAGTCACCTATGGATTGGTATGAGCTACTCTTTAGAAGACCTATTCCTGCATTAAGATTTCAGGATGTCCCAGATTCCCATCACAATTTCCTTTCCCATCCAGGGGAATGCACTCCAGTCTGAGAGTAAAAAGACTATCTATTTTTCATTTAACAAAATTTTATCTACCTTGCCTGTTAAGTATCCAAATTCAGACACTCAGGTAAGGTCACTGACCTCATCTCCTCTTTGTGAAAGCCACCCTAAGATTACGCTTAGCTCTGTCATCATGCTTCTTGAGGAACACAAGCATTAATGATGTTAGGCAGCAATAGTTAATAATGCACAGACATTAGGTGCATATGTTTTACTTGATTTCACTGAGATTTGGGCACCTAAGTCTTTTAAGCTCCTTTAGGAAACTCACCTTATAATAATAATTGTAAGCAAAAATATTGCTGGAAAAAGAAACTGAGTAAGCTTTTTCCTAAAAAGACTGATTTTATTAGGAATGTGGAAAGAGATTACTGTGTATACCACACTGATGCTTCTCTTCAACTCTGATCCTAATCACTGTAGACTGAAAATTATGAGGTAAAACTGGAAAAAAAAAAAAAAGGCCACACATTTCAAGTGTTGTAACAGATGTGCTTATGTGTGTATGTTTGAAAGAAGCCACATGCAATTTCCCAACCAATATCTAAAAGAATAGTCTGGTCTGCTGCTGATTGTGCTTTCAAAGTTAAAGATCCTTAAAAAAAAAAAAAAAAAAAAAAAAGGTCAAAGTAAAGGAAAAAGGAAAATCTGGAATTCCAGTGATCCTGGAAACCCAGGATAATTAAGGAGTTTTACTTCCACCATTTCATGTAGACTGCAGTTTCCTATCATGGGCCCAAGGGTTTTAGATTCCTAAGGAGGCCAGCTAAGGAAGGCTAGCTGGTAACACCCCTAAAAAGCATTCTTAAATGCTTCTTTGTCAAATCTGTGGGCATTTGGTGTCCATGAAAGATCTGATTTGGTTCCATCTACAGAGAGTTCAGCCTGAAAATCAGGCAGGGGGTCTAACGACTAGTTTAAAATCATTTGTCTTATAAAGTAAATATGTCAAAGGAAACAAACAAGCAAAAACCCTCACACTTGTATATACACACACATGCACTCTTCCAAAAATAATTGTCCAAAGGATATCTAGTATTATGAAAGCAGAAATTAAAATCATGTTGTTCAACATAATCTCCCGGGTCATTCTTTGGTAGCAGTGCAAGTTCTGCAGCCTGTGATACAGTGACTTGGAAAGAAGGGAAACATCAGTTGGAGACACTGAATCTCAGAGGGCTATACTGTCCTTCAGACAAAGTGGTTAGGTTGGGATAACCATTTGTTTTCAGTGTGAGGAGTGAGAGAAAAGGTCAGATTCAATTTTATATGGGCACAAAAGTATTGGCAACTCTATTCTATTAGGGAGTAATTTTGTAAAAAGACAGCATTTTATGCAAATAACAGTAGGCTCGATGCTTCTGACAAACGTGAACAGAATTAAGAAGGTCGAGTGATAAAATGGAACTCATGAATTTCCACTCCCAAGGCACTTAGATTAAATAAATGCTAAAATAACTCTTTTATTTTATTTAAACAGTCATTAGAGTTTTCAAAAGTACGTAGGAAATGCCAGAATGATATAGCTATTTGTCTTCAAGAGAATGTTTAAACCACAGAGTTTTTGAATCTAAGTTCAAAAAAGAGTGGATTTCCTAGGGACAGCCATTGTTACATTTCCAAAAGGGGAAGCTCCCATGAGAAAAATCAAGCCAGAAGGAACAGGATAAAAGAATTAGACCTGGTACTCATGGCAATTCATTTTTTTTTTTTTTTAATATCTACATGACAAACATAGAGAACAGATACAAACATACATTACTTAAATTCTTTAATTCTTCTGTAACATTACTTTGAAACCTTTTTTCCATTGAGCAGAATGGAGTTGATTAGTTGCTATTTGACTGGAACTATATAAAATCTAAGAAAGTATTTTTTTCACTTTATTGTCAACTGTGTTAACACATTGTTGGAAATGAGCAAATGAGTAGGACACGGCTATCCTTATGCAATAGAGTCAGCATTGGCCACACAGCCCACAAGAGAGATACTGGCCCCAGTGCACAGGTAGACCAAATCACTGAGATTTGTGTGACTTGGGCTGTCCTGCTTCTGGCTTTCTGATCACTCTTAGCTTCAATGCCCATGCAGCGTGAATTGTGACCCACTGTGCAGTGAAGAAAACCTAAAGGCTGGGATCAGCAATCTCTTGTTCAGGGACAAAAGGCTTGGTGAGAGCGGATGTCAAATGGCATTTTGCAATACTGGGAACTGAGAACTGCTTTGTCTTGAGGGAAGCATCTGTGAACATAATCTAGCTTTTGGCTCCCACTTAGTTTTGCACTCAGACACAGGAACCTCTGTTGTACCTACTGTTTCTCTTTCAGTTGTACCACAGAGCACCTAGTAGTTCCTGGATCAAGTGGTAAGGGCTTTAATGACAGGAATATACCATCACATCAGAGCTCTCTGATAACCCTCTGTGCCTAGAGCAAACACCTTTATCTACCTCATGAGAGTTACATGTCATGAGAGCACATTTTGTAACAGGGGCCTTACTCTGCATTGCTATTCATCCTCTTTGCACTCAGAGAATTGCAAAATAGTTTCCTCCCACTGCTGCCACTGCTTTTTGCAGACTATCAGTTTGGGACCATTCTGTGAACCCGAGAGGTAAGTGGGACAGTACAGTAAGGACACTTTGATTTTCCTGTCTCCAAATCATGGTACTGGAGACGGGAGACCAGACTCCATGGCATAGCTACCATTAAAAGTGTCTCTTAACCTGGAAACATTCAGCTTTTTGCTAAAGCTATCAGTATCTCATGGGTTTTGTGAAACAACATAGTTACCAACAAAGTACGGATACTGGTGTGATCTCAGCATGTACTGAACAGGCCACTCTTCTGGGAGTGATGACAGAATGGTGCTGTTAATGACTGCTAATAATGCATGCTAATGATAAGAGTGCTAGGGATCTGTCGACAGATACTGCCAAAGATGGGAATTTTAGACTCCATCAGTTTATGCCTGGATTTTTATGGCACGGGGAGGACTGGAGCGTGAGCTGATATCTTTAGGTGTGATTGGCCAGAGGAAAGAATTCTGGAGGAAGATGGGACACATACCAAATGGATTTATCTGGACTAGATGGTCTCTGGAGGTCCCTTCCAACCTCAACCATTCTGTGATTCTCTGATATCTGCATCCAAAATCATCAAGCACCTGACTGATCCCTATCACAAGACAGCAGCTTTAGCAATCTCATTGTTACACTTAGCTCCTAATTTGGAGGGAGTAAGTGAAAAAGCATGTCACCACCTGTCAGGTTTAACAGTGTATCCTTTCATACGCCAATTTTTAATGATTTCGGAACCTTTATTTTCCAGAGATGCAATTAATTCCATCAAAATAATGTAGAAATTATTTTATGTTGATGCTGAGTACAAATGCCAGTGAATTTAGGAAAATTTCCTTTAATTTTAGTGAGCTTTGATTTGAAGCTGAAAGGTGAGTACATATTTTAGTCTAACTTACATCTTATCACCTTATTATACTTTGTTTCATTCCTGAGGGTGCAATTATGTATAAAGAGCCTAATTTTTACCTCCAACAAATCATTTTTGGATTTAACCCAGAATTTTAATGGTCTCAAATTAGGTATGTCATGTTAAATATCTGAACTTGGCTATAGTAAAACCCTTGCAAACTGGTACAAATGGGATGGTTGTGTATAGTGCCTGGATTATTTATGCTAGTAATAATATAAAAGAGAAGAAAAATCAAACAATCTGAGATGAAAAAAAAGCCACAAGATTAAAATTGAATCACAAACTTTAATATATAATCTACAACCCAAAACTATCCTCAATATCCAGCTTGAAATCAGAAGTCTTGTAAACTTTCTATAATTTGGGATTGGTGTAACTAATAAGAAAGCACTGTTTCTTATCAGTAGTATTCAGCTTAAGACATTTGTAGTGCAGTAGAGACCTAAAGACCCATTCATCAAACTGGGGACAGATTGTGCAAAGTGCTATAATGTATGTAGATAATGTATGTAGATACAGCCTCTGCTCTGAAAGATCTTTTGTTCAGTGAAGACAACTGACATATTAAGAACAGGGAGGAAAGGTTCACTGTAATGTGCTCATATGTGTGTTTGTCCTTTCCATCTTCCTTCTATAAATATACATAGAATCATAGAATCACAGAATATTCTGAGTTGGAAGGGACCCATAAGGATCATCAAGTCCAACTCCTGGCACCGCACAGGTCTACCCAAAAGTTTAGACCACGTGACTAAGTGCACAGTCCAATCGCTTCTTAAAGTCAGACAGGCTTGGTGCAGTGACTACTTCCCTGGGGAGCCTGTTCCAGTGTGCAACCACCCTCTCGGTGAAGATGATGTCCAGCCTAAACTTCCCCTGCCTCAGCTTAACACTGTTCCCGTGGGTCCTATCACTGGTGATAACGGAGAATAGGTCACCTGCCTCTCCACTCCCCCTTGCGAGGAAGTTGTAGACTGCGATGAGGTCCCCCCTCAGCCTCCTCTTCTCCAGGCTGAACAGGCCCAGTGACCTCAGCCGCTCCTCATATGTCTTCCCCTCTAGGCCCTTCACCATCTTCGTTGCCCTCCTCTGGACACTCTCCAACAGTTTCATGTCCTTTTTGTACTGTGGTGCCCAGAACTGCACACAGTACTCGAGGTGAGGCCGCACCAGCACAGAGTAGAGCGGGATAATCACTTCCCTCGACCGACTAGCGATGCTGTGCTTGATGCACCCCAGGATATGGCTGGCTCTCCTGTCTGCCAGGGCATGCTGCTGGCTCATATTCAACTTGCTGTCAGCCACAACCCCCAGATCCCTCTCTGTGGGGCTGCTCTCCAGCATCTCGTCGCCCAGTCTGTACGTATAGCCAGGGTTGCCCCGTCCCAGGTGCAGGACCCGGCAATTGCTCTTGTTAAACTTCATGTGGTTGGTGATCACCCAGCTCTCCAATCTGTCCAGATCTCTCTGCAAGGCCTTTCCACCCTCATCTGAGTCCACAACTCCTCCAAGTTTGGTGTCGTTGGCAAATTTGCTCAAAACACCTTCTAGTCCTACATCCAAATCATTTATAAAAACACTGAAGAGGACTGGCCCTAAAATGGAGCCTTGAGGGACCCCACTAGTGACCATCCGCCAGCCAAATGTGGCCCCATTTACCACAACCCTTTGAGCCCTGCCCGTCAGCCAATTGCTCACGCACCGTATGATGTTTTTGTTAAGTTGTATGCTGGACATTTTGTCCAGTAGGATCCTATGGGAAACCGTGTCAAAAGATCGCATCAGCTGGTTTCCCTTGATCGACTAGATGGGTGATCTTATCATAAAAGGAAATCAAATCTGTTAGGCAGGACCTACCCCTCATGAACCCATGTTGGCTGGGACCAATGACTGCATTGTCCCACAGGTGCACTTCAATAACTTCAAGGATCATCCTCTCCATAATTTTACCAGGCACTGACATGAGACTGACAGGCCTGTAACTGCTAGGGTCTTCTTTCTTACCCTTCTTGAAAACTGGCACAACATTTGCCAGCTTCCAGTCTACTGGGACCTCTCCAGATTCCCAAGATCGTTGAAAAATAATTGAGAGAGGTCCCGCGATGACGTCAGCCAGCTCTTTAAGCACCCTGGGATGAATCCCATCCAGACCCATGGACTTGTATGGATCCAGGTGGAGCAGCAAATCCCGCACATGTTCAGGGTCAGTTGGGAGTTTGTCATTCCCACCGTCATGGTCCTCCAGCTCAGGGCACCCTGGGTCCCAAAGCCCATCATCAGTGTTGAAGACAGAGGTGAAGAAGGCATTAAACATCTCTGCTTTGCCTGTGTCATTGTCTGTGAGGAGACCCTCCCCATCAAGTATCGGACCTATGTTTTCTTTGGTTCTCCTTTTTCTGTTCACATATCTAAAAAAACCTTTTTTATTGTCTCCCAAAACCTTTTTTATTGTCTCCCAACACATAAATGTTAACTTTATATGTCTTCATTTCTCATAGATACCACTGTTAGCCAAAAGATCCTTCAATATATCTGTTATTTCTCCAAAGAATGAGATTCTTATTAACTTTATGGAGGGATATCTACTTGCAGTTTATAGTATTTGAAATTGTAAGAAGGATTCCATTCACTGTTAGAATGCTATTTTATTTTGGATATATGCTTTTGAGAATAAGATTTTCTGTTTTACTACAGTAAAGCCCTTTAGGACAAATTTTCAGCTAGGATCTATTCTTGTTTAGCCCTAGAACATCTGCCTTCAGAATTGTTTTGATGTTGCATTATCAGCATTTTTACCAAAAGATGAGTCAAAGCAGTAATAGAAAATTCCACATTCTGATAATGCAGATGATTGTAGAGACACTAAATTAAGCATCCATTCCTGGACATAGATAGGGTCTAGTGCCATGGTTTGCAGTATCACTCTCAACAGGTGACACCTGCTCAACAGGCAGTACTTATGGAGTTCTGAGTTTCCAGATGTATAGACTGAAATGTCGTGCCAATATCTCACGTCAGTGGCATCGTTGTCAGGCACTGTGCAATGTCATCAGCCAGGCACTACAGAGCCATGTCAATCTTTCAACTATAGACAAATTCTAATCTAGACATAGGTTTGAGTTAATTCTGTGGAAACCCCACTTTTGTGCCCTTTTATTTAAGGGGGGTAGAAAATGTTCCCAAGCTTCTTTTCTCTGTTTTATTATTTTTATTATTTTTATTTTTTATTTTTTTCTGCAATTCAACCATTCAACCTTGTTTTGAAGAGTCTTATGTTCAATGGTCACTTACTCCCTAATACCTTGGTAGTAAGCAGAACGTTGTAAGTGAAATTGAATGGAATAAAGCACCGAAGGCGAAAGGCTGTCAAGAGCAATTGCTTAAAACTAGAAGGATAGACTACTTAAAATAAGATCTTGAAGCTAGAACATAAGGTAGTTATTTAATTTTTTGGCTTACAGTATCAAACTTGTCATTACTCTTTTAGGAAAAGTCTAAGAAAATTGTCGAGTACATGAAAGTAGCAAAAGTAATTTTATTTGATAGAAGAGTTTGGTGCTGCTAAACAGATACATTCATTCAACGCATCATTAGTCCCAGAAAAGAATGATTGGATTCTTGCCAAAGTAGACGAAAATTCTACTGGGAAAGAGAACTGATCACAGCCAGATGAATTAGACCTATTGTTTAAAAAAATGGTAATATGTCAATCATAATAAATTCTTATTTCAGATATTGGTGAGACTCTTAGGAGATATTTGCATATATGGCAACCCAAACACAATCAAGCATGAACTGCCCACTGCAAGTATTGCCACAACTGGATAACTGCTCACACAGGCTGTGGGACACTCCTTGCCCTGAAATGCCTACAAAGGAAATAGAAGAGACTGAGGAAGGATGTAAAGTCAGCGGCATGTCCAAATTTAGAGGGAGGGCTTGCCTCTTCTCCAGCAGGAGGGTTCTTTTCTAGAACACATTGTGGAAAGCAGGTCTGCTGAGCCCAGCAACCTGCACGGTAGGCACTGAGATTTACAACTGGGAGAAATTACATTCTACCACCAAGTTTAGTTGAAAAATCAGGGGCTCTGGGTGATATGTCAGCCTGCCTTTGAGGCACTGTGAAATAATAACGGTGCAGAGGGTAAAGAAGGGAAGTACGGATGCAGAAAGAGACATGGAGACAATCCCTGAGAAGTTATGTGCCAGCATAGAGTCAGCTGCTTGAGACAGTAACAAATTCAACCTAATTTTCAAAAGAAGCAACAAAAGAGAGGATCATCTTTTGATAGAGCACAGCAGGAAAAGCGTATAAGTCATCTGCAATCGATAATTTTGCCATAAGGCTAAGCTACTTCCGTGATAAAGAGCTGGCTTTGATGTCAAAAGGAGCAGGTGCCTGTGGGAGGTCAAAGTTTGAAATGAGATTACTCACAAGGATCAGAAGGATAATCAAATCTGCCCACTTCTGTGGCAGTGACATAGTACAAAAGACTCAAGTTCTAAATAGCCACAGTTAGGAATGAAAAAGGATAACTGCAAAATCCTGATGAGAGGACAAAAGGGAAGAACAGTTTCTGAGGGCAACTCATTTCCGACTGACTTGAAAGGACCAAGCTCACTGGCCTGTTAAATGACTTTTGCTGTTCAGTAGAGAGGGAACTGGAAGCAAGGACACTCAGACCCAGATACACAGATGGGCATGGGCCTTGCAGGGTTAGTAAATCTTGCAGTTTTAGGAGTGGAGTATGTGAAGACAAGTAAGCATCCATGGCCCTTTGCAAAGAAGGGAGAAAGAGTGACTGGGAGAAAACCAAAGGTACCCATAAGCAAATATTTAGAAATGTGTCTTAAATCCCACCTTTCTCATAAATGCCCAGAATTAGGCATTTCTTTGAAACTGGGATTTGCAGATAAAAGCATCCTCCTGTGTTGTGGTACTAACGTATTCTTGTGCAGGTGGTTTTCTAGCTCCTTTTCTGTCCTTGGAAAAGCAACTAGAGGAAGAGCTGTTTGCCTCCTGTGCAATGCCCAGTGGTTATAGCACCTGTCTAGCAACTGCGACAACAGAGTTCAAGGGCTTGGGGCTTTAAAACTGCACATCCTACTCTTTAGAGAGTGCTCTGGCCTCCAGAGTAGGGTCTAGGCTGGTGTATTGGGCTGATTCAACTGGATTCTGGACCTCAATGCTGAAATTAATGCAAAGTTAGTAGAGTCAGAAAAGGGAGTAAATGTAGAAGTACTCTCTCTCAGTGCTGAGCTGATGTCACCTTGAAAAGGATGAGCCCAACATCTGCACTGAAAAGAATTGCTTAGTTTCACCACATTGAAGTTCTTTATGGATCTTGATCATGTAGATATTCGAATATCTGATCTCAGAGGTAGGTACAGCTGAACTATACAGACAGCTTAGTACAGTAGTGAGTTCAATGTAATTTCAAAACCTTTGTTTACAGTCTTTCAGGGATGATGAAAGTATCTGAAGGGCAGGTAACAGAAAGAGTCTGGAGGACTGCCTCACAGTCTCACAGCTCTCAGTCTCTGGTTTGCAGCCAACACATGGCACCTAGTCTGCAGCTCCCCAGATCAGATCCCTGGACTGATCTCTTTAGTTTTGCCTATGCTAATAAACTGAATGAGGGCAGGCACAGCATCGGGTATTGTTTGCACATCGTCAGCAGTTGTATTGCGAGTGTTTCTTCTGGCCAGAGCTGGTTAGCGCTCTCCCAGACAATTTCTGGACATAGTTGGAAGGATAAAACAGGCCCGGGACTGTCCCTAACAGGCAATACAGAGGGGGTCACCTTATTTGAGGGGGGAAAGAAATACAGGCTTGCATCATGTCACACCATTTATCATCAGCCCATTTAGTACTGTGAAAGCAGCATTGGTGTTCACACATGCATAAGTGTTCGTTCTTTTCACCAGAGCTGTGGCATCCTTTTCTGACTGAGCATGAGCCCACACACATAGGGTGATTTGAAGAGGAGGTTCAGAGTGGGAGCTGAAAGTGCTACAGCACCAGAACAGGCTCTGTCCATTGCTAACACTGATGGGCCTAAGTAGGACAAATATCCCTTCCCCCATGCCATTTCAGCATCCCAGAGGAAGACAAAATGGCCTGGATGAGTTTGGCTGAATGAGGTGAGTAACCTGACGTGATTTAGCCCCAGTAGGCAGATCAGCCCCATACAGCCACTTGCTTACTCTCCCCAGGTGGGATGGGAAAGAGAACCAGAAAGGTAAAAGTGAAAAAAAAAATAAAATCCTATGACTTGAAACTCATATCACGGGTTACAACAATTTAAAGGTATATCCATCACAATC
This sequence comes from Cygnus olor, assembly GCF_009769625.2. Taxonomy (NCBI): domain Eukaryota; kingdom Metazoa; phylum Chordata; class Aves; order Anseriformes; family Anatidae; genus Cygnus; species Cygnus olor. The sequence goes on from NC_049171.1 coordinate 39,922,461, forward strand.
TCCACCCCTTGCTCCTTCAGACCAGGTTACAGGGTTTAACACTGAAAAGAATTCCTCCCCTTGTCCCTGGCCTGGCTAGCAGCGAGGGGTTCCTGCCATAGTATTTCCTCTAACATGCAACCAAATCATGAGAAACAGCAGTTTAAAGGCATGTCCAGAACAATCACCACACCTGGTTCTTTCGGACCAGGCCATAAGGTTTAACATTGCAATGAATTCCCCTGGCCTCTGCTCCATCCTGGGCTTGTCCATTGACCACAGTTGCTTTGAGGTGTACCTTATCTGGAGTGGCCTTTTCCATTGGCCACAGCGCCTTTAGAGGTCCCTTCAGACACATACAGTGGCATGGAATTCTCCATGGTCACAGATACTTTGAAGTACACTTGCTCTGAAGTGGACTTCTCAGTGGCCAGAAGCACTTTGGGGTGTTACATGCTCCCAGGTGGACTCATCCACAGGTCACAGTCCCTAAGACTTGAGTTCAGTCTGGGGTTCCAGCCTGGCCACTACAGCAGCACAGGAGCAGCAGCAATGCCTTTGTCATTGGCCAGCCCAGGCAGATGGCCATAGCTGTTATCAAAGTGTTCCCAGACACAGCAAAGCAAGATATAAACAGTAGAGCAAACAGCAGAAGCAAAAACAGCTGGTAACAAGAACTGGACTCTCATACGGTAAGGCAAGCTAGCCCCATGGCAAGCCCATTAACCTGCCAATTAGCAGCTAAACAGCTATAACATTTAAAACTTGGTCTAGCACACTCCACACTGCAATCATATCTGTCATCATCCCAAACATTTTGGGCCCCATGTTAGGTTCCAAAAGGACTGTTGTGGTTTAACCCCAGCAGGCAGCTTGCTCACTCTCCCCAGGTGGGATGGGGGAGAGAATTGGTGAGGTAAAAGTGCGAGAACTCATGGGTTGAGATAAAGACAGTTTACTAGATAAAACAAAAGCCCCATGCAAAAGCAAAGCAAAACAAGGAATTCATCTGTTACTTTCCACGTGTGGGCAGGTGTTCAGCCATGTCCAGGAAAGCAGGACTCATCACATGTAATAGTTCCTTGGGAAGACAAACACCATCACTCCAAACGTCTCCCCCTTCCTCCTTCTTTTACCTCAGTTTTATTGCTGAGTATGACACCAGATGACATAGACTATCTCTTTGGTCAGTTTGGGTCAGCTGCCCTGGCCTGTGTCCCCTCCCAGCTCCTGGTGCACCCCCAGCCTCCTTGCTGGCAGGGTAGCACGAGAAGCAGAAACGTCCTTGTCTCCATTTAAGCCCTGTTCTGCAACAACTAAAACATCTCTGTGTTATTAACACTATTTCAATCAAAAATCCAAAATGTGGCATTGTGTGAGCCTCTACAAATAAAATTAACTCTATCTCAGCCAAAACCATGACACCTGATCAGCCTACTTGGATGATATCAACAAGACAAAGTTCAAGGTGAAAGTATCATGGTCATCTTTTATCAGACCGGAACGGTCTGTTTTGTAACTAGACAACTGCCATGGAGGCTGAGAACATCAATAAAAGCTGTATTTCCTCGACCTTTATATATATATATATATATTTTTTTTTTCCTTTGTAACTGTGTCTGCCTGCTTTGTCAAAGCAGGGAAAGAAACCATCATTTACAGCTCATACCTGAACAACAGAACTAACTCTTTCATCCTGACGAAGAAAGATTACTTGACAGAATCAGAGTGTATCCAAAATCCTGTCTCTGAAAGAAGGGTTTTGATACAGTTTGATTATTTTTTTTTCCTTCATGCAGAAACTCTATTTTAGGTTCAGAGGACTCTTTATTTTGTTTTGATTCTTTACCTTTTGTGTATCTTGATCAATAAATGTCCAGACTGGCACTGATTTCTCACTTTGTTGTAGCAACTGAATAGACTGAGGTCCTTATTCTTCAAACCCTGAGCCTTGTTTCACTGTTTGATGTTGTTCGGTAACGTAAACACCTTTGACATCCTGAGCTTAATTATTCTATCAATATTAATACAACATAGTCTTATCAACTATTGTTTGTAACAACTAATCAGCTACATTAATACAACTCCAGGCTGTAGATTTACTGTCACTAGTTCCAGCAGGGCTTACTCCCAGTTCACAAATGCTATCTCTATAGCTATCTCTATCTCTACATCATCTCTCTCTCTAATCTCTCTCTCTCTCATTCTCTCTCTCTCTCTCTCTCTCTTATCTCTATCATCTCTGTCTTGATCTATACCTCTGTCTCCATCTCTCTCTCTGTCTCTCCCTGTATCTCTTTATAATTTTTATCTTTACTTTTCTTTATCTATCTTTATCTAAAAGAAATAATGTTATTAAAATATTAGCTTGAGTTTCAAAAATTCCACTGATTTCAGGTGTTTGCTTTGAATGTCATTTTTTCATTCTGAAGAATTGAAAAATGCATATGTTGCAATATATATTTGCAATATGCCTGTACAGGGAGTAGCTCTCATGCTGATACCTGTCTTCTAAAGGAGTTTTATACAGTAAGCCAGGCTAGCAAATCAGTTATAAACTCTTGCTAGAGCCATGCCATTTTTAGTCCTGCTATTGTGTTTGTGGAATTTCCTAGGCATGAATTCAAGGTCACGTACTCCTGTGTGGCCATGTTATAGCTTGCCCCTCTTCCCTTCATGTCTTCTGGAGACACATAGCTGTTCCCATGCCTTTGAAGACCTGTGTTCTCAGCCAGTGCATACATTGTTCTCTAAAACCTTATCCAATTTATATAAAAACTACGTCCAATAAATGATCTCACAGTACAATTTTGCCCCAGTTTTGTAAGTCCTTCCATAAGATCTCTTGATGTCTTCAGTAAATGTCTTCAGTGTTCATATCTTCCTCACTGGTAGTTTACACTACCTTGATGCTTTGTGCTTGGCACTCATGCAGATATCTATTTAAAAGTACATTTTTAGCCCAGGGATTTAGCCATCTGATTCCTATTAACAGTAATGGGAACTGCATGACTAAGTCAATTACCACGCACTGTGCTGAACATTTACTACTCAGTACCTTGCCCTTTACTTTCCCTTTAAGATGTTTTCTAGCCTTTCTGAAATGAGATACTGATCTGGCTATCAGAACTGGATATGGGTCACTAAAAATCCTTCTCATATTGATCGGTGTTTGTTGTTGTATATTCTGACAGAACTGAAATGCCTCTCTTGGTATTCCATGACTTCAGTAATAGTCTTTGAGCTTTTTATTTTTTTTTTAATTTAATTTGATTTTATTTTTTAATGTTGCTTCAGATTCACCCCCAAACAAGCAGATGATCTGTGATTTGGACAGAGGGTACCTCTACAAGACTCTCACATGAGGATTCTCACTGAGTTTATTGTGGGACCTCTCCAAGTCAAGTGCATGTAAAGTATGTAAGAGAGAATATAAATGAGCCTGAGCTCAACTCTGAAGTGGGTGACACAAATATTTCCCTTCTGCTTGCTGCTGTTTCCCTCATTGACAAGTGCAAATGAAGATGGGGCTGAGCAAATTCAAGAGGGTAAAACTAAGTTTATCAGTGAAGGGTATAGTTGGCAAAAACACAGACTTTTGGAAAGATCATTACCACGCCAGCAGTCAACTCTCAAGCTTGTGTGTGGTCTTGACATTCTAACAGTTGCATTTTTGCTTGGGGAGATGGTACTTTTTGCCATTTTTTTTTTTCTTTCATCTTTGGCTTGCAAAGAGACTTTGTCCTTTCTTTTTAGATAAGGACCTAGTTAGTATGACCTACATTTTCCTTTTGCCATTGTAAAGATAGAACAGAATTTCTGTCTGAAATGTTAAAGGAGCCAAAGAAAAAAAATGTCTAAACCTCTTTTTTAATTTTAATTTGAAGAATGAGTGATTTTCTTTTTTTAATCTGTCTTTGCAAACTCTTTTGGAGAAAATAAAAAATGAGCAAAAAAATAAAGATGTTTAGCAGGTTTATCAGAAATTGTGTTTCATTAGATGTTCAAAGCTTCCCAGACAAGAGAGCAAAATTGTGTGAGGACTGGATATATATTATAAAATTAGTCCACTGGGAGTAGACTATTAGGTGGGTGAAGAGAGAGGCTAAAAACTCTTTCTGCCTCACTGTAGTAGCTGACCCTTTCCTCAGCAGGAGCAGCAGCAATAAGAGGAGAAGGCTGTATGGATAAAACACAAACATTATCTTTTGGGATGGTACACTATTCTAGCAGCTCATCTTTGTATTTTATACACAAAGCAGGTGGTCTTCTGTCCCTACTTCTCTTACATATTCAGAAGATTTGTCTATGCCTAAATGTGGATCATCAGAAGCAGTTCAGCACTAGGAAGATCATCTAACAGCACAATTATTCACCACCTTCTGATACAGTTCTGTCCCATTTACTCATCTATCCATGAGCAACTTTAGAAATGTTTCATAAAAAGATGGGCCTCTTGCTGAGATTAATAGTCTGTGTTTAGGTTCATACTAGCATCTAAGCATTCTAGCCTCTCTGTCTTTTTCTTCTGAATTTCAGCTCTTGCTAAACGAGATGCTTAAGTAAAAGGTTGTAAGGCCCAAATAATTACTAAATTTAAAATAATTTTAATCAGCATGACTGATAATTTCAAATAGGAGAACCTCTCTTCTGTGACAAAATTGGTCAGGGAGCTTCCATAACCATTGATTTTGTTTTAGTGTATCCTTTAATACTGTGAAAGTCTCAGAAGGTGTGTAGAGATTTTGATAGGATGAACAGAGAAATAGTATATTGTTCCTCGGTAATTTGTAAATTTTTCATTTGTAATACTGACAAATTCTTCGTAAAGCAAGTATGGCATGTGTTCTGTCATGAGTTAAAGAATGGTTGTATAATTAGTGCCAATCAGGATGAGTTTTGTAGAAAACAGATCCTGTCAAACAAGCTTGTAACATTTGACTTCTGAAAGGTACCTTAGTACAACATTTCCTTGAGAAAGACCAGCTAGTCCCAATCCACCATAAAATTAATGAGGATTAAAAAGTTATTAACTGAGAGTTGATCTCCCCCCAAACAAAACAAAACAAAACAAAACAAAACAAAACAAAACACCAAAAACCCCATCAGAAAACAAGGAATTCTTCCAGCAATGAGGGATTCAGCTGCAATTGGACAGTTCGGTAGATACTTCATTATGGCAGGGTGCAATCCCTCACAAGCCTGCCTCATAGAATTGGGGCATACAATTGGGGCATTCCTGGAGGTGAATGCATCCCAAAGACGGTATGATTTCATGCTTTTGACATGGAATGAAACCTTGTAAATTATACTGAAGCAAGTGCTCATTTAAATTTCCTAACAACAACAACAACTATATATATATATATATATATATATATATATATAAGGAAAAAAAAAAGTAGATTGTATGGAAGATGTATTTTTGTCTACTAGTCACGTGAAATGAAAACTCTTAATGAACTATAACTCTAATTGTTCATGGTCATACATTTAAAATCAGTTTAGGTCAGTATTCCAAAATGAGAGACTGTATCCAGGAATACAGCGACACTGGCAAGGGTCTGGAGGCCATGAATATAAGCTTTTACACCTTTGCTCTCAGTGTGCTGGGCTAACATAAGCCTTGGCTCTACAACCACAGGACTATCAGTTAAGAATATGGAGGTGCTTTTTTCTTTTGTATACTACTAATGAGACCATAACTGAAAAAAACATGACTATTTCTGGTGTTGCAGTTCAAAAAGCATTCTGTAAAAGTGGGCAGTGTTCAAAAAAAGTTAAATGAAAGGTCTGTGGTTTCGAAAACATTTCATACTGAGAAACTTAAGAAGCTTCATCTACTTAGTTTGTTGAAGAGAAGGCTAAGGGATAGTTTGATCATGGTCTGTGTGTACCTATGTGAGAAACAGTTTTCTCATAGCCAGCTCTTTAATCTAACAGCAAAAAAAAAAAAAGCATAATGAGATTCAACAGTTGGAAGCTGAGGCAAGACAAATTTAGATTTGAAACACAGAACACATTTTTAACATGGAAGGTATTTAAACATTGGAATAACTTATCTAAGAATGTGGTTGATTCTCCATTATGTGGACTCTGTTTTAGGATTAAATGTCCCTCTGAAACATGTGACATAGTTCAAACAGAAACTTTTTTTTTTTTCCCCACAGAAATTACTGAGGGGTTTATGTGGCTACGTTCTGTTGAAAGTGAAACAAGATAATCTTGATGGCTTCTTTCCAACTTAAAATTTATGAGTTTTACCAAGTGTAAAAATATGAACTGAATATTAACCATTCCTAATGTCTATCCGAGAGCACAGAAAACCTGAAACTTCAGATCTGAGATGCAAACAGCATATTTTAAAAAGAGTGATGATTGTCATGTTTATAACTGTAGAAATGTCAACTCTTTCACTCCCTATGAAAGCAAGAAAAAATGAGAACAATGTTCATATTATAAATCTCTAAATTCTGTCCTGAGCAGTGGGTCATTAAAGTCCCATGTAAGTGTAGACTGGAAAATTCAGTGGTTGTTGCCTCCAGATAGAAGAACCAGCTGTGAGAGCCCAGATGAACATCTGGAGACAAACAAAACTCGGGGAGAGGTGTGCTTGAGGACCCAGGTATATTCCCTTAAAACAGGTGTGTCTACAGGGTGACCAAGCATGGATTTATTGAGGGGAAAGAGACATCCTTGCTTCCTTTCTTCAGCCCTGGGACAGTATGGTTTTCCATGAACCCCGAGTTACGGGAGGAAGGTGTAGCCATGTGACTATAAAACCCCATAAAGGTCACTCTACATTCAGGTCTCATGTTGGCTATAAGGGTGATTTGCTGAAAACTATTTCTGCTAACTCTGGTGGGGTGCGGTTTGTTAGCAATAGTTTGGAGGTTTGTCACTACCTTCTTTGTTCAACTTCTGATATATATATATATGATGATTTATTTTATTTTATTTTATTTTGTTTTGTTTTGTTTTGTTTTATTATTTTATTTTATTTTATTTTATTTTGTTTTGTTTTATTTTAATTTTTGTAAACTTAGAATGGTTTGCAGAAAGTGACGCCATAAGATTATATGTGCCACCCCTATGCAAATGATGATAAAAATCCTTGTACCACAGCACATTGCTGGACATTTAACTTTTGGCATGTACAGAAAACATTTTCTGAAATCCTAATTCTAATACCTAGATCACACCAGCTTTTCCAGACACATGGACTCTCACTCTTAACATATTTCTTATTGCAGCCCTGTGCCTTTGACAGTCAGGCCAAATGCTCATTTACATTGGAACTGATAGGAGGATGAAGTGTGCACCAAAGCTTTACATCACCAAAGGATCAATAACAAAGCTTTACCTATTTAGTCATCATATCCATCCCATGCCTAAGGGCTTCAAAAAGTTGCATGGACCCCCAACTTTTCTGGGCTAATGCAAATTAGTTGTGAACCACGAATCTGTGAAGACCCTTCATTTTCTTTGGCAGGTTTTAAATCCCCCCATGTGATTGCTCTTCCTGAGGGAACATAAATTTCTCTGTATTTTAAAGAGCCTTGAGGTGTTTGGTGGATTTCAAATGAAACCAAACTAGCCACTGAATGTCTCTGTGGAGGACCTGACTTTTTTGGGGGTAAAAATACTACATTGTTGGTATAGCTTGAAGAGCCAATCAGAGATATTTCTAGTGGTTAGAGCTTTAAATAGATGTGGAAGAGTCAAACTGTGCAAGTTAATTGTGGATGTTAACAAGATTTTATTCATCATTGATTTATTTTTTTTATAGAGAATCACTTCCACCTTGACGTTGCTTTCTATAACTACAAGTAGGACTCTCTTCCATGATAGATAGTGGTATCACTTAACATTTAATTTGATCAGTGCTATTCTTACTTGGCTTATTTGATCTCAGCAAGAGATGGGGGAGAAAGGGAGTTACTCCTGAAGGTATGATACTTCAGTTTAAACTTTATAAATATTGGCATGAATAAAGGAAGAAAGAAAATGGCAGCAAGGAGGTATTGGTAAGGAGGTGACAGAAAGGTAAAGGAAATTTATAATTTGTATTTTATGGTTGAAATTAAAAGAAAATATTGTGGAAGCAGGAAGGGTGTTTAGTATGAACTGAGCCTGTGTTTGGGTGATAGCTGAGAGATAAATATAATGTGGAACTTGGCACAGAGACACAGACGCCTGAACAGCTTCTGGAATCACTTCTCTTTTAGTGTTCACTGCAGATATACAATGGAGCTGTTTCAGAGGCATAAATAAATGTGACTCATAAATTTAACTATGTTAGGCTAACAAGTTGCACTAAACTAAATAAAATAAGAAAAGAAATCTGTTAAACACAGACTATTGTAGTAGTACACTAGAAATGAAATACAGCTCACGTCCCCAGCTGGAGGAGCACTCGTGGCTTATCTCAGGTTTTTTTGTGAACAGGTTGGCACACATAGCCCATGAGAACTTAGAAGAATCATCTGCTAAACAGGTATAAATCACTGTAAAACTGAGTAATGCAGCTGTATTTCCAAAGTGAACAAACAAGACACATTCCCATTATATTTTCCCTTGTCTTCCTCCTTTCTGTGTCTCTGTTTTAGTTTCTTCATTTTCTAAAGGAGGCAGGGCTTGAAGCATTGACCAAGGTTGTGGGAAAGTTCAGCTGCAAGCTCAGATAGTGTCCAGCTCTACAGACTTGAGCAATTTGTTTTGTTTCTCTTTGCCTCTGTTCTCACGTAGCCCTCATCTCTATACATTTTCTTCCTACATCCCATTGGGTAAGATGCACAAACTGCATTTGGAGTAGGGATTAAAATTTAGGAATCTCACACCATCATTGCTGGGCTATGGGAGACCTGTGACAGTTGAATATGTCTAATTTATGCTGGCCTGGTCAAGTGAAGAGAAGTGGTTGATGTCCGACTGTGCTCCTTCTCAGATGTTATGCCACAGCTTATGAAGCATCTCATGAATTGCTTTAAATCACAGACGTGATCACAGTGAAAGGGAGGTGAAAAACTTAGCTCACTATGATGGTCATCCATCTGTGGTGGGCTCAGAAGCTTCTTCACAGAAGGTCAACCATTGCTTGGCCACAACTGAGGTTTGCTGGAGGAGGGAGGGCAAGCTGTTCTGCTCCCACCTGCCTTACCCTGCACTTTGCTGGCTGTGAAAGAGCCCACCTTCCCAAGGGGGAGGACTGTTCCTGTCTCTTGGTTGCCTGAACTTGGGGGAAACAGAAGCATTAGCCCACGTAAGCAGAACTGGTCTAAAATTCAGGGCCCCTGTGCCCTCAGTGAATGTATGGTTTTCACACCACCTTGCATGTAGCCTGATTTCTGCTATTGCTTCTTTGCTCCCTGTGAGTTGAACTGACAGCTTTGCTGTGCTTTGTATTGAGCTCAATGCTAGGTGAAGTAGGGGAGCTTCAACAGTGTATGCTTAATCATATAAGGGACACATTACTTAGGCAGTTGTCCAGGGAATTTTGAGAGTGTTTTTTTTTTTTTTTTTTTTTTTTCCCCTAGAGAATATTACTGGAACACAATTTATGTACTTTCATTGATTCTCCAACAGAAATTGACTTTTGTAGAGACTATTTCTTGGAATTTCCATTCCCTCACCTTTCAGGAGATTCCCTTCATTTGCTGGAGCTTTACATGAGGTCAGATATTTTAGCCTTTAACTTTCACTCAAACAAGCATTTTAAAAGTGTGAGAATTCAAAATGTTTTTCAGATCAAGTCCTGCAACTCTTCTTCATGAAAGAAGAAATATATTAAGATCTACTTTTCAATGGGACAGTGATTTTTGCTGCAGCTCTACAAGTCCTGCTTCTGCCAGAGCATAACTTTCAGAAAGAAAGCTAAACTTAGAATGTCTCTGACAGTTCTAATAAGTGTTTGGCTTGAACAACAGCTCTGGACTTTGTCCCAGGAGAAAAGTAACATCCTTGAATATTTTGCAAATCACAAAGAAAAGCTTTGTTGTTGGAAACTTTTTTTTTTTCCTGGCTTCTCTTTGAAATAGCATTGAGATATCACTGACAGAGACATTCTTTTTTACATTATTTATTTATTTATTTATTTATTTTATTTCTGACACTCAAAGTATATGATTTGTTTCACCTTTTAGTTACAACAAGGTTTTACCTTAAACTCTTACTGTATCGGTGTTTGTTAGTATTTTGTATATTTGTTATTATTATTTTGACTATTAATGATTTTTTCTAGTTGGAATCCTAACAATGCTGTTTTTATAATGCATAAACTGATGTAGTCAGCTGCATGTTTCAGGATCTTCTGCACTATGTCTCTTATGAATTACCTGTAAAAGTGTTTTTCAGGTAATTCAGTCAAAAAGCCCTGGCCAGTCAGAAGATGGAGAGTAGAAACATTGCTAGTCATCTTCCAAACATCTTCTTTTAGTAATTTACAATGATAAGAGATTGAAAATGAAATTAAAATTCTTTTGTAATTTCATTATCTTGGAAATGATTTTATAGCCTGCTGAGAATTAAACGTTGAAGTACCGCACAGTGTACAAAATAATTCCTGTTTTAATACATTTTTATGGCCCTCAGAGGAGCAGAAGCATATCTCAGCTCAGCGTTAGCCTGTGTATTACTCAACTTTCCAAGTCTTCAATTCAAAATGAAAATTAAACAATATTCTTTTTACCAGAGCAATTCATCCAGAACTAGCTAAGAATATCATTTTTCATTTCAGAGGGCTCTTACTCAAACCCTTTCAAGGTGTTTTTTAAAAAATTGTTTTATCCCAAATTTGAAAACCCAGAATCCTCTGTAATAAAAGATGTGGAGACCGTATGCACTAATTGTGTTTCCTGCCCATTACAGCTGATATGCACTAGTTAAAAAGCTATGATACTGTGCATAAAACCATAATGCCTGAAATCAGATTCACAAGGTATCCAACCCTGATGAATTTTTCAAGAGGTTCTGCTAGACTTTCAGATATCCGTGTAAATAAAACATTAGTATTTTAGGATTATTTTTATAATCCCATCATTAAATCCTAATGAATAATAGAAATCACGTGTTTTGTTAACCAGGTTCCTGACCTTTGCAGCAGATGTACGATCAGACAGTAGTGGACTTGATGTTGAGATCAATGCAGACAATAAGAAGCAAGTCAGAAAGGGATAGTTCAACTGGTAAACAAGAAGCAGAGAGTTGGCTAAATTCTTTCACAGGATATTTTTCCTAAGGTCTGGCATGAATTCAGCTGAGAAATAAAATGTGTTCCCTCCCCATTTAATCTTTGAATAAACCTACAGTTTCCTTCCCAGTGACTCAACTCCCAAGCACTTCTAGCCTCTCACCAATGGCACAGCAGAGCTCCTTGTGTATGTGATGGCTTTGCTTCTGATTTACCCATGTTGGGAATCCTTTGGTCACCTCTAGGATACTGTGCTGGCTTTTCTGTCTTCACTCCACAGCTTATGGCAGCAACAAGAGCAAGGCTGGAAGAGCAAGGCTGGAAGAGCAAGACAACAAGGAACCGGCTGGAATATAATGCACTTTGGCAGAGGTGGACATGGAGAGAGCTGTAACTATTGTCCTGTCTCCTCAGCACATGCCTAATACAGTAGAAAATTTGACTTGGTTGCTGCACACTAATTCCTCCTTTCTTATGTGATATTCACCTCCTCTGCTTGCATGCTTTCTTTCCTTTCTTTCTTTCTTTCTTTCTTGCTTGCTTGCTTGTCTGCTTACTTGCTTGCTTGTTTTGGATATTCATTTTATTTCATTTGAAATAAATGAAGCCATTATTCATTTGAAATAAATGAAGCCACTATTCATTTGAAATAAATAAAGACACTCCGCAATCCATAATATCTGCATTCTTTGCTGAATCCAGCATTTTCAGCATCAGCCCCAACAACAGTATCTGTTGCCTTTGAAGTCTTTTGAAGTCTCCGCAGCTCAGGCTGAAGTCATTCAAAACGGAGAAAGTAGCAGGTTGGGGGAGGTAAGGAGGAGAGGAAGGGTTTTTTCTTTACCTACAACCACTTTTTAAACTCTGAATAGCAGAATTAGAACACTTTAAAAAAAATAAAACAACCCATTGATTTTCCCTTCAAAAGAAGTTTCAGCCTAAGCCATGGTTATTTGAAAGCCCTCTTAGGTAACAGACAAAGTGTGACCTGATGAGGTTGGAACTGCAAGTACCCTTTTCAGGGGGTAAAGAAGAAAGGGACTGGATTTTCTAAAGATCTTATTTCCACTGTTTTAAAATACCCTGGATAGGAATCAAAGTGACTATACATTTTTGGGGGGGAAAACCATGAGAAGAAATGCACTATTAAAACAGATTGTAATTTGCACATCATTGTACCACAACTTCTGTCTTGCTATTCAATTTCTCATGATGGGAAGGGTGTTGTTAGCTCAAAAGGCCCCAGCTGGATAGCAGGGCAACTGAGCAGCCTTGTAGGGAAAAAGGACTTTTTTCAGAACCACACCTGAGGCAAGAGGCTTGATTAGAGCAGGCTTGTGGAAGGAAGCAGCAAGCAGGAAATATGAGTTGGTCAGATAGCATTTCATGGAGAAACCGAAGGGTAGCCATGGTGTGAGAACATGCAGACAGAATCACATCATCTCTGGCCATATCTGCTCTGAAATCAGAAGCAAGGTATATGTGACACGGTGTTTCACTGAATAAATGCAGCAGAGAGGCAGGGATTATCTTCTCAGATGTAGCACTGTGCTAGCTTGTTCTTAGTGTTTCTGGACCATTGGTGCTTACTCTTGAAGGTATGCCTGATGCAACAAGTTCCTGATCTGTTCTCAACTTGTCAATGCAAAAAAACTTCATGGCTGTTAAAAGAATATTTCAGGCAATATTCTTGAAATAAATTCCAAGAGACCTACTGATTTATCCAAAAATACCATTCTGAGAGCTTGAGTTAGAGGAGAGCTAGGAATTGTCAGGATTTTGAATATTGGCACTGTCTCATTTAGATATGAATAACTGGTATTTTTTTATAAAAGTGATCTGAAAATCCAGAGGATAGAAATATCATATTGGGTCTGTCAAAATGTTTCGTTTAGCTAAATTCAAGACCTTTAATGTTATTCTTATCATTTGGAGACATGTTTAGCTGTAAATTTAATCAGTTTTCAAAAGTCATTTTGATCCCCCCAAAAAGATCTTCATAATTTTTAAAATGTCACAATAGAATTTAGTGAAAATTTCAAACCTTTTAAAAATGGTAATGAGAAAGGGTTCTTTCTGAGGAATTATCTCAGGATAGGCTGGGGCTAGCTTTGCTGATGCTTTCTATGGTTTTTTTGTTTGTTTGTTTGTTTGTTTTTCTCCTGAAAAATTTGCAATGAATTTTAGGCAGGATAAAATTGAAAGAATGTTGCCAACTAGAATAAAGTCAATAACAAAATAACAAAAAAAAAGTCAATAACAAAAATGCCTTAATCAGGTGGACAATATAAGATGTAAGTCTGAGCATATTTTAGCACAAGTACATGCTTATGCATTTGCTAAGTAAGGTTAGACGCAAGCTTTTCTGAAAGTGTGTGCTGGGTTTGTCAGTATCAGTAACAGTCCTAGAAAAAAAACGTAAGAAAGAAGAACAGCAATGAAAGTGAGATGTTCTGTTTTTTTCTGAATTGCGCTGCCAAATGCAGGGCAGATGGTAAAATTAGAGTGTAGCCTGTGTTGCTTATCACCATGAGTAATTGCATTCGTCAAGTAAAAGATACTATGATCCAAAGAAACTGTCGGATACGTCCTCAGGCAGAAAGAGACTTTGGTTCTTAAGGGCAGAACTAAGAATAGAATAACTGTCTTTGTTATCAAAACACAATGACAAAAGCAATTCAGAAAATTTGCCTGACAAGTATAGGGGAATTTACTCAAATATGCTTGACTGTGTTTTCACTGTTAATGAGATATAACAAGATGTAGAGAAACCTTTCTACACATTATCTCCGGGGCAATACCATGTATATAGGAAAGGACCAATGCATCACAAAAATAATTTCTTTTTACCTTATATTACAGCATGTGATAATAAATGCAATATCACTGGATGTGTGCAACACTTTTGGTTAAAAACAAAGCAATGACTAATAAAAATTATGCTAAGACTGTGCAATACAAATGTTTTTCAGCAAGGTTAAGAATGCTGAACCTATCCTTATGAAATGGAGTAACTAAATATTTAAAAATAGAAATATAAAAAAATATACAAATGTTCCCTAACACCCCAGTTAGGGAACCACACACTTCTCTTTAACAATGGAGAGTAATTCTCCTTTGTGCATTTGCTAGTGCTTTTCCTGTGCCATGGTTAAATGTTGGAAGTAATGGACCTTTTATCACTTCATTTGGAAAACAATTTTGCAGTTGAATTCGTCTTTTGCTGTCACCCCATTTGGAAGCCTGTTGTGTATATTTATTTTCTTAATCTTGCCCCATTTCTCCTTGCTTTAATCCCTTAAATAACTAAGCAATTTGTTTCACCACTTAAGGTTTTTACTCCTGCCTATAGGTTATCATTATGCTTTTTTTTTTTTTTTTAATCACAGCTTTCATTTTTCCTCCTCAGTTCAAATCTTCTATCATCTAATTCCCTTTCCAAGTACCTTTCTCTTGTTCATTTTAATGTGATGATAATGCTGCAGATTGAACCCTGTTTCTGAGGCATGGTTAGAGAACAGAGAAGGGCCTCATAGACTCATGGGTTCTCAGTGATGCAAATTCTGCCCTTTTTTATTTTCTTCAGAGGCACACTCAGCTTTTTATAATTATTTATATATAATTATATAATTATATAATATTTATAATTTTTATAATTTTTGCATCTGAAATTTGTTTTGATCTACCTGACTTTGAACAAAACCAGACTATTGGCTATGAGCAGCCTGCTTTATCTGTTTTTACCTTGTTATCCACTATCTGTAGCATACGCTTTATTTTCTAATTGATTAAAATTTATGCATGTTTTGGTAGGGGATGCAGGAAATATCAAGATGGTAACATGAATATTTTCAGTGGGGATATATAATCACAAGTAAATGTAGGACATTTCCTTACCTGGAATAGCCTTATTAAAAATCTTGCCTGCTAACATGACAAAAAACGATGTCTGAGATACTGTTTGTGTATGATACAATATTTCCATTAGCATCCCTCCAATATGATATTTTTCTTTGTTTTGTTGCAGGGTTGTTTTTTTAAATTAATGAATCATCCATTATATTCTTAAACAAAAAGTAGCCTTTGGGCTAAATGGAGCATGTGCACCCTTTGTTCAGCCTGTCAGTTACAAAAGGAATTAGTGTCATGGGGAAAAATAATAATTACATTCCTCCCTGCTCACATGATATTAAGAAGAATAAAATTTGGCAGGCCTGTTGGGTAATTTGAATTTTTCTTGTTCCTAAAATCTTTAATGTTTTACATTCTGCATACTGCCATGATCTGCAGAAAGAGCTGAGGTTTTTGATATCCACAAAATTTATATTTGGCATGCTATTTTATATAGCTTGAGATCCTTATGAGCTGAAAAATTTTTCAGACAAGGGATGTGCTAGCATTGATTTGAAGGCTTGCTTGTCAAAGTCCATCTCAGTTTTGCAGTTATGACCTCTTAATGCTGGGTTTGTATCTCCTTAGTGTTCAAGTTTAGCTTAACAGATGGTATAAGTATACTCATGCCAGAGACACCGTATGTGCGTTTGTTTTGATTATTGGGATCCGCATGAGTGTTCAGGAGTTACACAAGCAACAGGGGTTTCAGAGATTCAACATCTAAGGTTACCTTTCTTCAACTATCTTTTAAAATTAAGATGAACAAATTTGTTATCATATAAAATTAATGTGTGGCTCCAGTGGTGCTCCAAGTGGAAGAGAGATTTTTTAGAATAAAACCCCTATTCCCAGGCAGTGCCCTGGGGGAGTCAACTATTGATCTCATTCTAACTTATGAAATCCACCAACATTTTCAATCTGAGTTTTGATCTAATTGTTGTAAAAACGTCCTATACACTAAAAGCTACTGATGACCTTCAAAAGTAGCTAACAAAGGCTTGTTCTCTGCTTTAGGAGATTCAGTATTTCAACTACTTTTCAAAAAGATACATTGGATTCTTCGTATGATTGTGGTTATGAAGCGACTCTGAGGGATAGCTCTACTCTCATTTGTCCATTTGTTAATACAATATTTTTCTTCAATAGCTAGACAATTTTTAAAACCCCCAACCCTTATACATTTTCAGATTCCCTGGGGGTTTCTATTGCAATTTGTGACTTTTTGTCCTCATACATTTCCGTTTTGTGTGATATTTCTATTATACCTATTTTTATTGTACCGCAAAAATTGATCATGATCATCTTAAAACTATTCCAGTTCTTGACAATTGTTCAGGACATTGCTCTCTTAGACTTTAGTCTTCAGTTGAAAGATTTCCTATTTATTTAATTTTATAACCTTATTCCTCCTATCTGTATTGCTGGTGATACAATTACTTCTATGATCTTTATTTGGAAAGTTAAGAGCATCCTTTGTTCTTAGTCCCTCTCTGGAGCTCCATAATAAATGCCACCAAGTTGTAATTCATCCTTGTAGAAACATCCTTAAGTTTAACTAATATTGGATCAATTTTTTTCTGAACTGAAATATGAGAAGCTACAGTACGGACTAACTTTAAATACAGTATGCAACTTAAATTGGTCTGGAGAATTTCTGTTCTACAAGTCTTTTTAAAAAATATGGCTGTTGACTCTGACTTCCTGTCTTCCAGATTTGCAGAGAATGGGAGTTGTGGTTGGCAGAAGATTTTGCCTGGCTTTTCCTTTTCTTGAATACTCCCCTTTTCTCAGAGCAGTTCATGTGGTGGGATGGGAACAGTATAACAAAATGTATCGCCTTCTTCGTGTAATGGCTTTAATCTAATACACCATATGGATCTCCGTGGTAAAGCTTAAAAATAAGAAGAAAAGCAGAGATAGAAAGTAGAAGTACAGCAAAGGAGGAAATATGTTTTAGATCAGATCAGAAATAGATGGTGTTGTCATTTGTTACAGGATCCATTTCAAAGTTTTGCAGTAAAGAAGTTAGGGGCACCATATTCATGAGTTCATGATAGATGATGAACAGTATGGTCTCTACAGACTGGCGCTATAAAATCTGAGGCTTGGCACAGCCACAGAGGAAGCAGGAGGGCTGGAGGCATGTGTAGGAGCAAGTCTGGAGAAGCAGCAGATTGATTAAACTTGTCAGAGTTCCCATTGCAGCCCCTTCTTTAGCACATGCTGAGCCTGATGCAGGTTGACTGATGCACACCACTCCTTTGTATGTCTTATCGGACCTGGAGTTAATGCTGGGCAGAGGGGCAGTTGGCAAAGTGAACCTGTAGGCATACCATACACAAAATCCTTCCACTGCTTCACAGTTTTCATCTATCAGAAGCCCAGACTTGTTTTCAATATGAGGAATTCCAGCTGTATTTTGAGAGATGACAAGACTTTTCAGAAGAGTAAAGCCAGGATTCTCACGGTAGACTGGCTAGAAATGAAAATGCCTGCCTCCCATCTGGCTTCCTCTGTCACATATTCTCTTTGCTGCCTGGAGCAAGACCAAAGCTCTCCATAACTTAAGGGAGGCCAGTAGAAGAAGCACCAATAGAGGGAAGCCTTACACTCTCCCATCTGAAAGATACTTGGTTGTTCTGATGCTCCCATCAGATATTCCCCTTTCCCATGCAGTACCAGGACGGGCGCTCCTGTGACTGGACGTTTACAGGGAGATTTGCAGTAGTACCAGGTTCAAGGTGCCGATAAGGGAGAGAAAATGCCAGGAAAAGAGGATGAGATTCAGGAGAGAAATGGAAGCTGATTTGTTGATGGCAACAGTTGAAAATAAGGAGATAATAACATGGTCCAGTCATTCTGTGGCAGGTGCTGACTGGGAAGAGGGGCTTGTTAAGGAAAGAAGTAAATACTGCCATTCTAACTTGAAAAGCAACATTTTAGACAGCACTTGAACAAGTGTTTTTATTCTCTAATGTGATCAGCATATCTCCATGTTCCTTCCATCCAGGCACATCACACAGCTCTGTATTTCTAGAAACTATTTTCTTACTGTTGCTATTTACACTATAGAAAAAACTAGCTGCTTTGATTCATCTGCATTCAGATGTTCCCCTTCCACAATTCAGAACAGAGACAGTGATGAATGCAGATCTGATGCTGATGGCAGATAAGAGGGCTTATCAAAAGGGGAGTGCTGAAGTGACGGGAGGGTAACCTCTCTCTCTTTCTTCGTAGGATGTTCCCCAGGGGTGAGTAAAGCTTAAATCTGGTATAAATCAGACTTATACTCAATCAAAGAACTTAAATGACTTACAGATTTTGAGTGTTTTCTGCACTGAGCCCAAGTATGTGTTTATGTTTTAATTTTCTTGTGTGTTAAAAATTATAATATCTACAGTCCCCCTAAGCTTCATGGTATCATTAGATAATCATATGGGAACTCTTCTTTTTGCCATTATGATTGCTGTTATTGCTATTCTTATTACTTTGTGCCAATTTATTGTCTAAGGAATTAGATACTGTAAACTGATGGGTTTCCCTGGTTACAAAAGGTGGGGTTTGTTTATTGGCTTCAAGTCCCTCTCTCTCTCTCTTTGTTAAAAAGTTACAGAAAGGTGAAATGTGACTTTGAGATAGTGAGAGCAGGACTTCCTGAACACAGAGGTTTCTGGGCCTGTGCAACTGGGAATTCCTGAAGAAGGAAAATGCCTCCAGGAGCAGGGCTGATCTGTGCTACTGATTCTTCTGCCAAGAGGAAAAATTTGGGAAAATCACAACCCTGCCCATCTCTACCAACACAACCACGTGATCTAACAGGACCATGGTGTTTTATTTTGAAAACCTGCACGTTTCCCTTTGCACTGAACTTCGTGTACTGAGAAGTGACACCACCTGTGCTGAGCAAAATACCTCATCTCCCATTTCCCCCCTCTTCAGGCACAATCTAGCACTCACAAGCATCTCAAACATCTTCATGTTCCAGTTTCAAGAGGGCACTTCCAGCTTAGAGTTCAGCATTTAACTGAGATTAACCTTCTGCAAAACTTCCTTGAAAGGTTAGACCTGTGTTAGGCAGAGCCAGGGCTTCACAGCTTGTCACAGAAGTGATTAGTCTTTTTTGAGGCTTGAAATGATTGAAGATCTTCCATCCTTTTCTCAGTCCCACAGCACTGTGTATTTAGACCGCATTGTTGTCATCCCATCCTTTTCCCCACCCTTGTAGCAACGGCATGCTAATTGAGCACTTCTTCATTTCAGACTCCTATTTCTCTATGAAAGGGATGAATGTTATTTAAAATTTCATCCCACCCACCGTGTGAAACTAATGGATCTGCTTAATTATGGGTAAACTATGTGTATGAGTTAAAGAAAAAACCCTGAGAAAATATATTTTGAATGCTGATTGCTAGTGAGATCTAATGATATCAAAGTGTACGCTGCTCTAAGTATTTCAGCATGATAAATGTTTTAAAATTCTACTGAAAGAAACACCGAAATAAGTTACAGTACCACTTAGCAAGACACCCTTGAGGGAAAGTAATAGGCACTGGGAAACTTTATTTCAGAAAGTGGGCCCAATTACACATATTACACATACATTTCCTTCCGAATATAATTTCTTCCTTTCTTCTTAAACAGTCAAAATTCCCAACTGGTTTCACCAGGAGTAATGGCTAAGCAGGAGTAAGCTTCATGTTACAGTTAATGTCAGTTTTCTGTGATATATGAAAAAGACATGTACAGTTAAAAAAATTGATCTTGCTTCCTGTTGCTCAAAACACTTGACTGATCAGAATTAACTTGTGTGAACGATGAGAGTTAAATTTAGTGAAGAAGCATCTTTGATATCTATTAAATGCTTCAAACAGTGTTATATAACTGGGAACCTCATAGTCCCAAGAGATCCCCAGAGCGAGGAATTTAACATGGCAACCAGAGGGATATTTCCAGGCAATGCTCACAAATAAAGAGGGAAGATCAAATCACATGCTTCAGCAGAGCTCTGTCAAAGCTTCATAGTGGTGCAAATAAAATCTAAATATTACCATTGCAGACTAGTTCTTGATGGAGTGGCAATTTTCCCACTGTGGGAAGTAGAGGAAGAGAAGAAGGGCGTTGTTAGCTTGGAGACCTGGGATAATACACCTAGGCTCTTTGCCTTTCAGAAAGCAGGAACAGATCTAGGTTTCCATGGCAGTATCCCAAAAGCAATTCTCAAAGGGCAGGGTTGGCTACTGCTGCTGCTGACACCCTATAACCCCTCCCTTCCTGGAACTCTGATATGGTCAAAATAGGCATCAGTATCATTTTACTGCCATCTGAAAACTATGACTGTAATCAGGGGTACTGGACGCAATGGTGGGATGCACTGGATTGCACTCTTCCTCATGTGTGTGTATTGCTGGTACCCATGCAGGGAAGAAACGGTGATTTTCATGGACAAGTGGGCCATGGGTTATGCACAGAATGCAGTTCATGGGTTACGTGCAGGTCCTGTGTTCATGTCTGAGTGACATTATCATACCAGAGCCTCAGGAGGAAAAGCAAATTTTCTCATCTGTTTTTCTTTCAAATGACCATGTAGTTCAGCTAGAGAAAGAAGCACAATGTGAAAGCAGAAAGATTTGCATCAGATAGTTCTTTCATTTCAGAGAAACACTTACCTAGAATCAGTCATTGCTGTCCTTCTCTGCTGGCAGATTTCTATTTTGCTTGTAGCCAGGACACATAATTCACTTAGATAAGTGTTTGTGTAGTCTATACTATTTTGGAGATGCAAAACAATGCGAATAAGTCTCTGACACTTGTATTTCTTGGTACAGCTTTTATGTATGTGTATGTAGAAGTATTTTAATAGTGTAAGGGTTATCAGGGCTAGTGTTAGATTGACAAAATCTAAAGCAGAGTTTAGATTCCTACTTATATCCAGAAGACATACTTCTTCTTTACCTTATTACCATCCAATCTCATACTTCAAGCTGTATTTTAGAGTTAGAGAAGATCCCAGAAGCTGCACTATGTGAAGGATTAATGCAGTACAAAATCTTCTAAATGAATAGGAAACAAAAGAGATTACAATGATACAGTGAACTTCAATATAGTCTGAACCAAAGCTCACTGAAAGTATGGGATAGATTCTAATTTACCTTGACAGACTTTGAATAGGATCATGTTATATATTGAAAACTCTGAAGTGATTATTTCCGTCATATGTTTTTCTATTTCCAGTTTCATTATTGTAATCTCTGTGCAGTGGGGATTATTACTTTTATGGAGAAACTCTTGAATACTCCATTCTTAAAACATCAGTGATATTTGAAAGTAGAATTTTATTTTAAAAAATCCTAGAAAAATATAATATTTTCAAAACTTTTAGCACAGTAATTCTTCCTTAAAGAAAATGAAAAGGTCATATATATATATATATATATATATATATATATATATTTTTTTTTTTTTTTTGATTGGTGGTAATAGTTTTTACCTAGCAGAGCTGCTATAGCGTCTCTTGGGAATTTGAAGTTCAGGTGTATCAGACACTGGCTTTGGATATAAGCTGAGATTTGTTTAGACCTCTCATTGCCTCCTAGCATGCTCTTGAGATGTGAACAAGTTTTCACTCCTGATTTTAATTCAAAATTAAAAAAAAAAAAGAGAGATTTTCCGTGGGATATGAATCCCACTTTTTGAAGGATGAGTCTTGTATAGAGTGGGTGAGGAACCTGGGATATGTCAGACTTTGATCCCTGGTCCTGCAAAGCATTGAAATCATGTTTTTCTTTCAAAATAGAAGACAGAAAATAAAAAAATTCCCTCATGAGACAGGGAATTTCTTGGTGTTTTTCAAGTAAGTGGAAACTATAAATGATAAACATTTTGCAAGAATAACCAAAAACCAAACCAAACCAAAACAACAGCAACAAATTAACACAAAAGACTCCTGTAAAATAGTCAGACCAACAAAGTAAAGCATGTAAAATAAAGTAGGTATTTTACATATGAAAATACACACAGTCAATCCTAGAAACAAGTATTGTATTCTCCTGGGCCATTTATAAAAATGCACACTTTTCTATCCCTGAAATAGCTAACATTTAGCATATTTTGTGAAATAAAAGGTTTTATGTTTGTATGTAATAGTTTTACAAATGTTACTACATTACCTTAATACCAACAGTCATGGTAAAACAAAAGAAAAAACCCACCTTCAGAAACCCTGTTTTGCCACCTTATATGCACTTCAATTCAACATTACATATAGTTGGCCTCTGTGGTTTCAGAGTTGCAAGTGTAGTAAGTGAAAGTCCAACTTTATTTCCTGTTCTCAGCCTTGAAAAGTCAACCAGATAGGCTTACTTTTATTTCTATTTATTACAACACAGCAGTAATTCTTCCATCAGTTTTCTACCCTAAGACCAGAAGCCTTTCAATTTTGTGTAAGCTGTGAAGACAATCTCTTGAATCATGTTCCCCCCTTTTCCCCCCTTTTCCCCCCCTTTTTCCCCCCCTTTTTCCCCCCTTTTCCCCCCCCTTTCCCCCCCCCTTCCCCCCCCCTTTCCCCCCCCTTTCCCCCCTTTCCCCCCCCTTTCCCACCCCTTTCCCCCCCCTTCCCCCCCCCCTTTCCCCCCCTTCCCCCCCCCCCCCCCCCTTCCCCCCCTTTCCCTTCCCCCCCCTTCCCTTCCCCCCCCTTTCCCTTCCCCCCCCTTTCCCTTCCCCCCCTTCCTCCCCCCCTTCCCTCCCCCCCTTCCCTCCTCCCCTTTCCCTCCCCCCCCTTTCCTCCCCCCCCTTTCCTCCCCCCCCTTTCCTCCCCCCCTTTCCCCCCCCCTCTCCCCCCCCTTCCTCCCCCCCTTTCCCTCCCCCCCTTTCCCTTCCCCCCCTTTCCTCCCCCCCCTTTCCCTCCCCCCCCTTTTCCTCCCCCCCCTTTTCTTTCCCCCCCCCTTTTCTTCCCCCCCCTTTCTTTCCCCCCCTTTTCTTTCCCCCCCCTTTCTTTCCCCCCCCTTTCTTCCCCCCCCCTTTCTTTCTTCCCCCCCCCTTTCATTCTTCCCCCCCCCCTTTCTTTCTTCCCCCCCCCCTTTCTTTCTCCCCCCCCCTCTCTTTCTCCCCCCCCTTTCTTCCCCCCCCCTTTCTTCCCCCCCCTTCTTCCCCCCCCTTTCTTCCCCCCCTTTTCTTCCCCCCCTTTTTTCCCCCCCTTTCCCCCCTTTCCCCCCTTCCCCCCCTTTTCTTCCCCCCCCCTTTTTTCTTCCCCCCCTTTTCTGCCCCCCTTTTCTGCCCCCTTTCCCCCCTTTCCTGCCCCCTTTTCCCCCCTTTCCTGCCCCCTTTCCCCCTTTCCTGCCCCCTTTCCCCCCTTTCCTGCCCCCTTTCCCCCCTTTCCCCCTTTCTCCTCCCCCCTTTCTCCTCCCCCCTTTCTCCTCCCCCCTTTCTCCTCCCCCCTTTCTCCTCCCCCCTTTCTCCTCCCCCCTTTTTCCCCCCCCTTTTTCCCCCCCCCTTTTTCCCCCCCCTTTTTCCCCCCCCCCCTTTCCCCCCCCCTTTTTCCCCCCCCCCTTTTCCCCCCCCCTTTTCCCCCCCCCTTTTCCCCCCCCCTTTTTCTCCCCCTTTTTTCTCCCCCCTTTTTTTCTTCCCCCTTTTTTTCCTCCCTCTTCCCCCTTTTCTTCCTC
Source organism: Cygnus olor (assembly GCF_009769625.2). Classification (NCBI taxonomy): domain Eukaryota; kingdom Metazoa; phylum Chordata; class Aves; order Anseriformes; family Anatidae; genus Cygnus; species Cygnus olor. The sequence continues at coordinate 39,946,179 of NC_049171.1, forward strand.
TTCCCCCTTTTCTTCCCCTTCCCCCCCTTTTCTTCCCCTTCCCCCCCTTTTCTTCCCCTTCCCCCCCTTTTCTTCCCCCCTTTTCTTCCCCCCCAATTTTCGTCCCCCCCTTTTTTCTTCCCCCCCTTTTTTCTTCCCCCCCTTTTTTCTTCCCCCCCTTTTTTCTTCCCCCCCTTTTTTCTTCCACCCCTTTTTTCCTCCCCCCCTTTTTTTCTCCCCCCCCTTTTTTCTCCCCCCCTTTTTTTCCCCCTTTTTTCCCCTTTTCCCACATGCTCTGTTCAGCAGTACTACCATCTCTGCCTTCTGCCTTTTGGTCTCGCTTTTATTCTGTGGTGCTGGGCCCAAGCAGAGTTCAGTTCTCACCTTAGTTTCCTGTCATAATGACGGCAACAGCAACAAATAATAATAACAGGACAAAGATTAGTGTTTTTGATACCCCAGAATAATTTTATCTGGCTACTGAGAATAGCCAGACCTTTAATTAGAATACAGAAGTTAGTCTTTTTTTTTTTTGTTTGTTTGGTCAGGATGATAAATGTAAGACTATTCTATTAAAACACAAATGGGAGGCAGAAAATAAATAACTAAACAAAAGATAAAATGTCTGAAATAACAACGTAACTGCTTTTCTTAAAATGATTTTATGAATACAGCAATAATACAGAACAAAAAGAGAAAGCCAAGTGGGAGATTATTTGAAGTGTTCAGTGACACACACACAAGAACAGTGTAAAATTGCACATGCTGATTAGTGGAGAGAAACAGTTATTCCTAGGGTTTACTTTACAACATTGTAAACGCCTAAATTAGTAACACCAAATTAGTAAAACACCAAATGAACTGTGCATCTTAGCTGCTATATCTCTTCACAGAAAGGAGATTATCTAAGTGAATAGTGCACATGTAGATACTGATGTAGTATACTAAATTTACACACATATCTCATGTAACTTCGCAAATCAGGACGGATATGCAGTGTAAAATAGTGTATGTTACAATATTTGTGTCTGTCTTGGATGATATATAATGATTTACTGCCATTGGTATAGGGTGAAAAAAACCTGAGTAACCAAACAATAATAAATCCTGTGAACGTAAATAAATTGAAAGAAATGTTTGAGGTCCACTTGGTATTTAATTGTAAAAATAGCCATTTTCATTTCACTTTCAATGAAGGTAGCTTTTAAAATGATGAAAGGTCTTGAAAAACAAAAATGGTACATTTTTACTGGCTCTACTAAATTATTAGAGTCATATAGTACCAATGTTGATATCATCATCACAGGAAAAGGACCTCCATTCAACTAAGTTCTCTGTATGGAGTTATTTTAGGTACAGGTTTAAATTTCCTGTAATTATTTTTTTTCTAAGATCTCAGGCCTAGCTTTTGTTATATTTTGGACTAGTATACCATGTTCACAAATACCAATACCAACATAAACCTCAAGCAATCCAGAAGTCTTTATATTTTGCTTTGAGGTCAACTGCAACTTAAGTAAGGTGGTTAGGGGAGTAGAAAAATATATGTTCAAGTTGTAAAGCAAATACACAAAGAAAGTAAAACCAGATTATCAGTATCATTATTTACATTAATGTATTTAAAGAAGATATTTTGTCACCTGAAAATAAGATCACCAGTTTGAATTTTTTTTTTTTTTTTGAACCAATTGCTTGTGACTATATTGGAGGTATGTTAGAAGAATCTCAGAGTGAAGAGTAAGCTTACATTGTCTCATCATCTTAAACTGTCTGAACTAATTTTATGTACAGTAAGAGGAAAGAAACTTGACTTTGAAATTTGCTTATCTTCTGCTTAAAAAAGAGATGGTATGTGCATAAATATATCCCCCTCTTCATGTTGTGCATTTTTTCTCTAAACAGAACTTCTGGGCTTGATGGCCCTTAATCAGTTTTCATCAGGTGACAGATTCATGTTCTCCAGTTGTATGAAAGTGTCTGGCAAAAACACTTGTTGCTTCCACAAGCATATTCTTTTTTAAAAGTGTCTGTCACAAGAGAACTTCAGGCATCAGAACCACTTTTTTTTCCCTCCTTCTTCACTGCGATTCTGTACCAGTGCACTGATGTCTCATTATACCTGTACAAGAAAGGCTATTATCCTTCACACGTTTAGCTGCTGATCTAAATGAAAGCACATTATCTAAATAGTTGAATCAAGGAGCATACAACTAAAGCTCATTTCAGTCTGATCTGTATTTCTTGGTGCTTTAGCAGGTTAACAGCTTCCTCTGAAATTACTTTATTCAAGGGTTTTCACCATAATTTGGTCATAATGTGGTCTAGATCAAATGGTAATAAGAACTTGCAGAAAATCTGCAGTTCATTTTCATTTTATGTCTCAGGGGAAAATGTTTTTTTTTTTTTTTTTCTAAATAATTCAAAAACTGCTTTCAGAAACAATATGCACATCATCATGGTTAAGTCTAATAAGGAATTTATCTAACAACACAGAGTGAGTATTTAAAATACTTATCATAGCACATGAAGATTGTAATAATGAATATTATGCTATTAATATTAAATGGTCAGTTAGTTAAGTTCCTACATATTTACAGTAGTAATGCTGAAAATAACATCCAAATTGAGCTCTTTTTTTGAGTGTCATGCATTTCTTTCATGCTCTCAGAGGATCTCAGTGGCACAGTAATAGTATTCTGTCTATGCCAGCATATGTTATTATCATTGTGGAAGTTTATACTGGAGATCATTTTGTCATTAATCTAGGCTTCTGGAAAACTTCAGGACAGGAAGAGCATGTCATGGTGGAAATCAAACAAATATATCATCTAAAACCAAAAAAAATGGATTTCAAGTGTGTATGCTGTATTTCCTGTATACACTCTGTTTGCTGGTTGTGATACTAATATTTGTATGTGATGCAGGATGGAAATATTTAATTTGCTTTTGAAGAAAATTTATCATATTGTACAGTTTTTGGGTACATTTTTTTCTCGTGGTTAAAAACCTTATACTAGTAATCTGGACCCATAACAGTTTCAATGTTGCAAGTAGATTAAAAAAGAGAATGTCAGTTGCAATGCTTTTTCACATATACAAAGTGCATCCACCTTTTCACTGTAAGATTCAGGAATTTTATCCAAATCTGATATATTCTTAAAAATAGGCCAGATGCTTTACCTCTTCAGAAATAATAAAGGGGCTTACTTTTCTGTTGTACCTCTCTGGTTACCCACTTTATTTCCAGTCTCCCATTCTTCCTCCCATTTCACTCTGTGTTATATTTAGTGAGGATGAGATATTGTTAATAGCCTTCCCAAAAAAAGCAGACACCTCCTACCACAACTTGTTAAAGAAAAGTTTTGAAACACATATTTTTACCCGTACATAAAAAGCCTGAGCCACTAGATTGCAGACAAATGTGAAGGACAAGGGGGAATAGAGACCAGAGGATAAGCAGTGTGAGCAGCAGTTGTGAAGCAGCTGTAACCTCTGGTAGGGTTGTATTAATGGGTTCCTAAGCAGTAGCTTTCTTTGCTGGTGAAACTGCATCCTGAAGTGTCCAGCATGTGCCTAAGCCCACATATAGGAGGATATCCTTAATATCAAAGGATGACCCTACAAATTGGGTAGTTACAAACTCTGCTGAGTGCAGGATGTAGTAGGTATATGCTGGTATAGAAAAGACCTGAGTGCGAAATGGACACTTCAGAATAAAAATGGATCAGGTGCACCTTGTTCGTGTCCTGGATTGAAAGCAGCTGTTATGTGTGCCAGATTTTCTTTGGGTTATAGTGAGGTAGGTTACTGTCTTCCTCTAATTATGTCACTCTAGCTACCAAGTGGGTGCGTATATGTAAGGAGAGAATAAAAGTGTTGGACATTATTGTATCCTTATAGAAAGAGTTGAGGGATCTAAAACTGGAGATTTAGTTTTTCTTATTCTCTGAAGTGTGTCTTTTGTTAAAGATACCTGAACTTTCTCTGAACAAACTGGTGCAGCTCTCCAGCATAGCTCAGGCATTAGCTCAGGTCTGGGAAGCAGCAAAGCCATGTTATCTCAGCACGCCACCCTGGGGAGAGCATGTCTGGCTTTGTTGCTTCCAGTTTTGGAAAAGGCTTGGTTGCTGTTAGCTTGGGAATCTCTGTGCCACAGATGTTCACATGCCCTGAAAAGCAAATCCAGCCCATTATACTGCATACATCGACTCCGATACACAGTTTCTGCTCCTGTTACCATCCTAGTCAAAACTATAAAAAAATTGAAATTTGATTACTTATTTCATATCTTCAGGCTTTCTCACTTGCCAGACTTTCTGGTCTCCTCTTTGACCTGTAGCATAACTCTCATGTCTGTGCTGCAAAAATGCATTCAAAATTTTGAACTTTTTCTCCACACAGAGTATCCGCCTTTTGCTTTCAGGCTGTGTTCAAGTTGCTGAGCAGGAAAGTACTTTCATGTCATAAGCTTTAGTTTTCTGCTTTTCCAACAGTCTTTTGCAATCTTATGGGCTGAAAGTGTTCACTCATCTGGTGCAGCAAAGGTTCTCATTTCTTTTCTGTCTCCAGACCTCTCTGTCCAGACTTGTCACCTTACCGTTCCTTCTCTTCCCACTTTCATCTGTCTTCTTTCCACTGGTCTGTTCCTAATTTTGTTTTATTTTCTACGAATCTTCTGTTAAAAAAAAGTCACCTCTGACTCATTCCTCTCAAAATATATTCAAAGAAATATCTTCATTCCTCATTTTTCTTCAAGACCCATACAAGTGGGTTTTGTTTCTGAGGTTTTGGATAGATATTTCACTTCCATGACAGATATTTCAGGGTTCATATCACTGCATCAGAAATATAGCCAGTCCAGACTCATAAATCAGTATTACTAAGGTGTATCTGAAGAACTGAAACACTTTTATTGCAAACATCAGTGATAATATGGGCCTTTGAATTGCCCTGGAATATGGATGAGTACGAACCATTTAGGAACAAATATTCTGTCTGATAACTGACAGCCAGCCAAAAGCAGCCCCTGATAAAGATAAATAACCTGTACTCAGGGAAATTTTTTGCATCATTAAACATGGTGAGCATATTAGCTAGCAGGGGGTGGAGCTGAGTCCCTAAAGAGATAAATCTAAATTATACGCGCTGCAGTGATCATAACAGTAATGCGCCATCTTGGCTAACTAGCTGACATCAATGGGGAAGGGAATTTCAGATTTAAATGAACCAAACTAAAGAACATTGCAGTGCGCATACATATTAATTGGAGCACATTCGTGAACTTTTCAGCCTTTTGTGTGGTCTGTTTTCATTGGTGTTAAAACATGAGGAATTAGAATCTTCTTAGAATTTTCTTGTCAGTTTCTGCATCATTTTTTATGATTACTTTCTTATATGGTTTGATTAATTACTCCTTTATTTGCCCTCCATTAATCACCTTATACCATAGTTGTATCAACCCTTGCCAAAAGCTTATAGATGGACACTGGAAGTTTAGCAGAACTTTTTCCATAAACAGGAAAGTTCAATTAGTGATTATACACTTAAAATCTCAGAAAGAGAGAACTCTGAAATCAAAGTAAAGTAAAACTTAGTTACACAGACATATGTCTGAGCAAATCAAATTAAACTCTGTTAAAGAGAACATAAATTGGATTAAATGTTTTCCTTAAAGTGAATAAAGTATATTTTTAAAAGCATATTAAGCATATTTTCTTAGCATGAGGAATGTCTTAGTAAAAGAGAATTGCCTGCTTTTAAATATTTTCCTTCTTGTTTTCAAAACCAGGAGAAAAATGTGGGTTCAAACTGCTAGAAAGGGCATAGAGAAAAAGATGAATGTTAATTGGTTGAAGTTGTCTTGGTGTAACTTGAAGTTCTGTTTTATTAATTGATTCCATTGATTTGCTGGATGACATGATAAATAGGAAAATAAACCAGATGTAACTAACACATTTTTCAGTCAAAATCAAATATGCATCTTCTTGAATAATCAGTTTCCAGGTGTGTAATTGCCCTGCTAGTATGTAAAACTGTTCAAGTGGCTCATATAAAAATCAACAATCTTCTCTCTTGTATATAAAGATCTGCTTGCAAGCATCTAAGCATTTTTGATAATGTGGCCTGAATGAATCATCAGAGTAAAGAAATGTGAACTCCAAAGGGCAATGCTTTTGCTCCATTCCTCCAAGGGTCTCCAGGGCCTGGTCTGTGGCTAAACAACTCCTATGCATGCTCTTGGGCATTAGGCCTGAGGTACCCAATCATCCACCAGATTTTCTGGGCTGTTTCTCCCCATGGGGAAATGACAATGATGGGTGGGAATTGCTTGCTTTGATGGTAGGAATTGTTCAGCTGGCTGGCTGTGAAACTGTGGCCCAGCTGGGAAGCCAGCATCCAACTGCAGCATGTGTAATTTAAATGGGCTGTTGCAAAACAGGAAACTTCAAAAGCTTTACCGGTGGCCAAAGGGGCTTGTCCCTTAGAGTAGCAAATAAAAAATGGTAACTAGGATTTTATGATGCTGTTATACCCTGTGGAGATACAACTTCTCAGCGTGGTTGCCTTGTAGTTCATGGTATTTAGCAAAATGAGAGATATATCAAGAGAGATGACTGAGTACAAGTCCCCTGCTAGACAAGACCCTGTAAGGTAACAAACAGAAAAATTACTTACTACTTGATTATATGCTGAAACTGCTTAGCCGATGCTCAGTGCTGAGCATTCAACAAAGTGGATGGAGGACAGTACCCTCTTAGTACTGCTTAAAGTTAACCTTAAGGAGAGATTAAATATATATAAATTATCCTGAGGCTATGCTGAATAACTAGGCAGCAAGAACTTTCTGAGATCACCTGCACTTATAAACAGGAGTATAGCAAGGAAATGATAAAGAATATCTCCTACCTTGATTATACTCAGTTATGAGTATATGCATGCCTGGGGATGAGGGTACTGCTACAGGTCTCCCTGTCAGTCTTCTGGGTGCAACACCCAAGCCTCTGTGTGCAAAATGTTTTTTTATGGAGCAGCTGTGAAGCACAGACTTCATGTCTAGTTTCTCTGTCAGGAAGCCTTTTGACTGGGTTCAGTAAATCAACCGATATTGATGCTGAAATAGCTCAGCCTCAAGTGAAACAGTGAATTTTTGATAGAAACCTCAGTTCAGTCACAATTTGTTGGAAAATTTATGACCACTTCTGTGTCATTTATAAATGTAAAATATGGCTGAACCAGCCTTGTCTCTATCAATAGTGGCTATTGCCACTGCTCTTCAGGAAATTCTGGGTTTATATATTCGAAGGACAAAAGTTACATCAGCTGAAGTGAGTACAGAACAAGAAATGTTGGCCAGTTTCTTTAAGCATAGTGTTGCTGTAAGCAGGCATTAATCTATTTTTAAAAGCCACAAATATTTAATTTGACATTTTGTCTCCAAAAAGGGTGCTGCAATTGCACTCCATTCAGGCTAATGAGCTGTGGAAAGGTTTTCCAATACCTATCCTGCCCTCTGTCCTTTGCTCTGAGGAACTGATTCAGCAAGATGCATCAGCTGGGGTGTAACTAACATTAAAATGGACCTTTGATTTCAGTTGCATCTCTCTTTTGTTCAAAGCTTCAGACTGTCTTCCATAGTGTATTAAATTGAAGATGTTTTCGTCGTCCTACATCCATTTGATCTTTTCAATTTTTACCTTTGCTTCTTTTCTGTGTTTTTCAGTCTTCATGTTCTTGTTTTGCTCTCGCTTTGTTCTTGCTTTGTTCTGTTCCAACAGGTCTCTTCACTACATCATTTCTCCACTTTAATTTTGTTTAGAGATTCCTAATGGAATAAGATAACTGAGTAAGATAAAATAGTATAGTAAAATCAACTTTAAACTTGAAGGCTGAGTGATTTGTCTCAGGTCCTGATTGAATATTAAGTTTCATGAGTTTTGGAATTTTTTTCCTTTACTGAGTAAACCAAAATCCCTTGAAGTCAATGGAAAACTTTTTACCGAATTCAGGGGGCTCCTGTGTAGAGAGTACTCTGATATTCCTTCTCAGTTTTGGTAAGAGTCTAGCAATTTTAACAATGCTATTTGTCTGCCTGGGGGAAAGAAGAAAACAAAACAAACACACACACAAAAAAAACAGGACAGTGCAAAATATCACATCCCTTGTGTTTTCTAAGCCCATAATTTTGCAATAACCATGATCATGTAAGATCCAGGGAGGAGAGATTAGTTCTGGCATCCAACTACTGAAGGCAAATAATGCTTTGATATGTCTCTCTCAAGCTGTGAGTTATAAAGCTTTATGAAAATAGAGCAGGAAAAAAAAACCACAACACTCTTGTGATACAATTCTGAGTAAGCAGTTCCAAGTGGACTGTCATTTTCTTTCCTAATTGCAAATGCTTTCTAACACCTTTCCATCACTTTATTCAGCATTTTTAATAATCAACAGTAAATGTGAGTAAATCACATTGACCCTTAAGGTTCATATATAGATCAAAATAAACACACAGAGATTAAACAAATTGTTGCTTTTACTGCAATGATATGCAAACAATTATATACTAGGTCAGTCTAGGGCACTATTGATATTGCTTGCCAACCAATTTATTTGAGAAACCTCTGACCCCTTTTAATGTACTTCTTCAAAGACGGAGACCTAAGAGGCTCTTAGGTGTGACTGATAAAAAATTGGCATTTTTTTTTAAACTAATAAAAGATTATGAATATTACTTATTATGATTTATTTTTAGCTTAAAGGTAAACTGATAGAAATTTAATTTTTTTCTTTCTGAGATATTTAAAAACATACAGATAGGGATTCAGAAGAAATTTTATGAAAACACATACTACAAGGTGTAATAAATTTTCACAATTTTATCTACTTTTCCATTGGCTGTAGAAGAATATGTCTGTCTGTTCTTCCAAGACATGTTTTAAGATATTGTCATTCCTGAAAATGTTGTCACTTTAGCTAAACTGGTATTCAGTTTTTGCTTTTTTTTTTTTTAAAGTAAAAGAATGTTTCAAAGTAAAAGAAACCATTAACATCTAGTGATTTGCTTATATTGTTCTCATTATTATAACAGAATCTTACCTTTAAATCAACAATATATGATTCTGAGAGGGGAAAGCAACTTTAAGAACTGTATACAAAACAGACAACATAAATCATGACAAAACATTAATCTACCAGGGTTTAAAGGCAATTATATTTTTAATGCATTCTGTTCTCAGTGGTACTTCAAGAGAAGTACACACAATACTGGATTAAAAAAAAATGCACTCATTAGGATTCAAAAAATGAATTTAAATCTTTTAATGTCAAGTACTACTAATCATTTCTAAATTGAATTACTGAGTACCATTCTTGTTAACATATTTCTGAATATGATCGCTTTCACAAAGGACAATAAAAACAAAGGCCAGCTAACGTGTGTATTGGCATGCAATCAGAAAGTTGTCACTGCATATACTGTTTAACTTCTTGGAGGAGGTAAAGCACATAAATATGTGCACTTATCACTTCATTCCTCAGAAACTATCATGACCCCAGATCTCTTCTTTGTATGCAACCATTTTCAGTTCTAGCTCTTGATTGTTGTGCATTTTTCATATGAAAACAGAAACACAAGCAACAACAGATTTTACTTTTATCTCCTCTGCTTATAGTCCATTATGTAACTCACTGAGATTTTACCACATCCTGAGAAAGATGTTTTTTTCCAATATAAGCATGCATTGTCCTGATTTTTTTTTTCCCTGGGATCCAATTCATCATTGAAAATCATGATGTAGTTTTGGTAGTAGGTGCTGATCCCTTTTAAATGTTGGTAGTAAGACCCAAATGTTTGAGTGGTCCATGGAAGCAAGCTGAGTGTGTGAAATGATAAAGGGAGAGCAAGAAATGCTTGCAGTCAGGAAAAGGAAGGTTTGGTCCTGCATTGCCAGCCATGGGTTAGCAACTGGCAATTACTAGTAAATTCAGCAGGCTCTGAAGGCTTCACAGAAACTTGATGACACAAAACTAAAGGGATTGCATTTGTTCTAGCTAAATGAGTTCAATGGCCCAATAGTCTGTCTGAATAACACTGGCACCCCAATTTTAAATGTTTTAAACTTTTAAGGCTGTTTTTCACTAAGGTGTTGCTCTCCTTTAGACATTTAAAACACTGACGGTTGTGCAGACTAAGAAAATAAGAAAGGCAGGGGGTTTCCCAGAAGGACAGTATGCCATGACCACAGGGCTCCAACATCTCTGCACAAATCGTCTTGGTAGCTCCAGATTGAGGGAGAAGCAGGAAGCTGTTCACACCTGCTTTAAAATCTGCTTTGGTGTGAGATGAATCATCCTTTGGTTCCCTCCCTCTTTCCACTGAAAACAGAGACAGTGAAAAAGACTTCCTTAAAACATTTACATCTTTCGGATGGTAAAAATTATGTGACATGATGCCTACCCCAAGGATTAAGTGTATTATTACCCCTCTCCTTGATATTAGTAGATTCATTTCTGTGATGTAGATGCTACGAATATTTTCATTGTCTTTTCATATATCTACCAAATGGGTGATATTTCCCAGATCTATTTCATAGTTTGTGCCATAAATATCCTTCAAAGCTCTTCGGCTTCTGCCTACATGTCAGATTAAATTGGGGTGAAGAGGCAATTAGTGCCATGAGATCTGAGTTCAGAATTTTATGCCGTAGTGAGCTCAACTGTGGATTCAATTGTAGAAAACAGGCTAAGTGTTTTGAGTATTATTATCACCTAATTACACTTACCTAATTACACTTTAATTAGGATGAGTAGCCAAGGGTTCAGTATTCCCAATAAGTGGAGGCTCCTGTCTGAAGGAACTGAAGGCTCGTTGGAAGGTATCACGCAAGAAAATTACTGATTTCAGTCTACTTTTTTTTTTTTTTTTTAATAGCTCTTTCCTGTCATTTTGTGTATAGACAATAAAAGTTACTCAATTTTAAGTGTACCATAAATTCTGTAAGTATGGACTGCATTTTTTTTTTTTCCCACAAAATGATTTTACCATGGGACATGGAATTATGTTCACAGAATGTCATTTCATAGAATTTTTACAATGATTAGCACAAAAATGAGGAAACATGGATTACACTACCTCTGGATGTATTCCAGAGAAGACTGTAGTAAAGTCTATGGCTTTGACCAATTCAATGTTTTCAATTTGTTTTGTTAGCCATTTCCAGTCTTCTCCATTTGTAATCTTGGTAGTTTGTGAGAAAGATGTGAAACAGTTAGTCCATCAACACATGTAATAATGAAAGGTAAGAAATGCTGATGCTAGTGAACAGGAAACCTGATGATAGTGAACCTTGTTGGAAACCTAGAATCATAGAATATCCCGAGTTGGAAGGGACCCATAAGGATCATTGAGTCCAACTCCTGGCACCACACAGGTCTACCCAAAAGTTTAGACCATGTGACGAAGTGCACAGTCCAATCACTTCTTAAATTCAGACAGGCTTGGTGCAGTGACTACTTCACTGGGGAGCCTGTTCCAGTGTGCAACCACCCTCTCGGTGAAGAACCTCTTCCTGATGTCCAGCCTAAACCTCCCCTGCCTCAGCTTGACACCTGGTCACCTCCAAGCGGGCTTGTAATTTGAGAAGTGGCATCGTGACTTTTTACATTTATTGTCTTTCTGTTTCTTTCTAATAAGATTTATTAGTTTATTCTGTTAAGAAGTTCTTTTTTTTTTCCTTCTAATTACAGCATAAGTATTTATCATGCTACACTTATTTTAACTACTGATATTATAAAGAATAAAAGTATATTCAAAAGTTATAGCTTTATCTACTGCTACTGAGACGAGTAACATCTTTTATGATATTTGAAGGTCTCTGTTTAGTATATACTTATGCAATGATTTCTCTGGGACTGCTTACATGCTTAGGCTAAGATATGTATATGCATTGCATATTTCAGATTTGTCCCTCAGTTAACAACTATTTTAATCATATGCAAGTCAGGATGAACTTCTTTCTAACTTTGTATATATAACCCAGATTGCGCAGTTTCATGGGAATAAAAGATAATAAATCATATTCTTCAGATAAGCAGATATGATGACTCAAAAGACACAAAGTTTACACATCTGTTGAATAAAGCACTTCCATGTTTATATAATAACTTTCCAAAGAGGAAACGTGCTTTAATCATTCATGTTTTTTGTTTCTTTGCCTGATGTTCCCAGAAGCAAGTTCTTCTGGGCATCACATTAAAGGTTTGAGAAATCCTAGTCAGTGATGCAGCAGTATCATTTCCAGCCGTACTTTGCCTTTCTTTGCTCAGATAGCGAACAAATCAAACTGTGATGTCTAAATTCTCACGAGAAAGAGTGTAGTGAGAGCCAAATGTGATTCCAATAAGAGACAAAGTAGAAGCTACTAACATAAACATAATCTGGTTACAGCCCTGCAACTGTGACTTTGAAGACTTTCCTGGATACTCTCTTTTGGATCATTCTGTCACCATGCTGATGTACTTAATCCAAGATCCTGCTATTAGAACAAAACAAAGTTACACGAGATTCTACCAAAGAGTTGTTCATAAAGCATAATTACAAGACATTGTAAGAAGCATGGCTCAGTCAATTGTATTGAATTGTTTGCATAGATCTAAATGTTAGAGGCTTCAGAAAGAATTAATAAGTTTCCCTTTGTTAGACTGGGACAGAAAGGATAAACATACTGTTCTCCAGCAAACTGTGTTGAAGGATCTTTAACATACTTAATATCGAGTCATTAAAATGATAAAAACCCTTTGCAGGTTTGCTCACTCTAGGTTTTTTCATCTTCTTTTTTTTTTTTTTTTTTTTTTTTTTTCAGATGCTCTCTCACTGTTATGCATTAGACATATTTTGAAAGGATCTGTGCCAGAACATGTTTGTGATGATATAAAGGCCGTAACCTTTTCAGTACCTCTTCATAGGAAGTTTGCCTCTAATTACTTCCATCTTCAGTTTCTGAACATTCAGTTTTCAGTTATAAGGGGAGTGATTTCTGTTAGTGCATTTTAATATGCTTCCCTTTATCCATATCCTATCATCATAAAAGATGTTGGCATCTTAACAGAATTTTGGCACCTCTGTGAGAATCTTACTTTATAGCGGAACCTAAATTTATTAACTAGGAAAAGAATTTAGGGTGAAGATAGAAAAGATATGATAGACACTTTAATACTGACTACTGCTCATTTACATTGCAAAAGAGCTCTTGTAAGTTCTTACACAAAAACACTACATACTGGATAAACACAAGATCTTGTTACATAATTGTCATGCTCTTTTTGTCCCAGTTGTGCAATGTTTATTCTTCTTTGGACTTTGAGGCCCACTTGACTAGCTTCTTTGTTTCCTAGAAGTTCCCCTAGACAAATACTATCACCACTTTCCTATTACATGATACATCTCCTCTCACAGATATGTTAGATTTAATTATATCACTACAGCTTTAACTTTTGTTGCTGAACTGTTTTTCCTTTGAGCTGCAAATCAAACCACATGTGCTACTTAGAGCTCAGTTCAAAATTAAGGCGGTTCTCCTTTCTGCTAAAAATTAGTGTCAGGTAAGGGCTAAGTGCAGAAATTTGGGGTGTCTGCTAGACATAGTGCTCTCTGCATATTGGTTGATGGCAAGGGACCATGAGCAACTGCTTCAGCAGAGAGAGGAATGAAGAAAAGAAAATCCTGTGGTCATTGGCCACTCATTTACATATATTTTTTTTTCATTAAATCAGTTTCAGCCTGGCCTTTGCCTTATTAAAAACAGCTTTCTCCTCTGTTTCCCAGAGAAAACAACAGAGGAGAAATAAACCTCATTCATAGAAAAAACAGCCTATAAACGTCTCTCAGAAATTACCATCTGTTAACCCCTGATGTCAAAGTGCTACTCTATAGTGGTCATTCCAGTAGTTTGGGACATTAATTATGAAATGGAATTCATTAAAACATACTGAATATCAACACATGTTGATGGCATTGTATTACTCCAGACCTTGTTACTTTGTCTTTCATGGACTGAATGCTGCCTAGTTACCAAGTAAACCTCATGACTGGAAAACTAAGTTGTAAATTAGAAGAACCGTTTTAAAGAACAGATATAAAAATTCCAACCCTCTGCATGCTGACTGTATTCCTGACACTTTCTCCAAATTCGTTCTCTAGTTCATCTTCCTCACATAAATTTTTATGGACTCGGTTACAAGGGATACATCTAAATGTCTGTAGAGATAGAGGACTAGTTAAATGGGGATGTGGGAGAGAACAGGTTGTGGGGAAACTGCAGAGCACTGAAAATCACAGGGCTCATCACAGTTTAACATATTTATGGGGAAAAATCCATGGATTCTACTCTCAAGCTTTTTTATTATCCCAATATTTCCGTAAGGCAAAAATATTTATTCTTCAATTTAAAAACATTTGATGATAGCTAGTTGCTCAGTGCTTTGAGATTTAACAAACCAATTAAAAATTACATGATAAAAAATAAATAAAGAACTTTACAAACGTACCAAGTTCAGTTTGCAATGTATTCAAAAGCCTTGGGAGTGGTAAAAGAAAGGTGACCTATGTATGATGTCCAGCCATTTAAGAGACCAATGGTCTCATAGGCAAACTTAAATTAGGCCATCAGACAGTGTTTCTTGTTTGTACATGAACAGGTTCACTGAATTAAAAGGCATGCAATTTTCACTCATTTTTTCCACACAGGAAGCAAACTCAGTGTCTTTCTTTGCTTTTGCTTTTGGATCAGTAAATGTTACTGTGGCAGAGTGGATTTCAAACAACAATGATTAAATTACAAATAACAGCACAGTTGCTAACACCTAAGGGTTTGCCAAGGTGTACTCCAATTCTTTGCACATTTATGAGAGTTTCCTGGGCTCGGGAATTAATAATGCTGCTTTAACAGTTTTCAACTAACAGTCTGGCTCAGCACAGGTTGCCTTTTACTGCTTCCATGTCCTAGGTACTCATTCCCACCTGTAAGACCCTCCTTTACAAGACTGAGAATTTTATCTTATACACTGGTCACTACATGGCAAACTGCTATTTTTGGGTACCAGACAATTTTCCAGAGAAGAAGGTGAAAAGGTACATGGCTAACATGCGCACAGGGAATACCTCATTGTCTTGAGAGCACTACAGGGTGAATCTGGCAGAGGGGTGTTGCAAAAACATCCAATATGCCTAGAAGGAATAGTCCTAAGAGAATGGCTGTGCTTAATTGATCTTGTGCTGATTCATACCCTTGACTAGTGCAAACCAGACAAGAAAAACTGAGAGCTGTGACCACCCTGTGAAACAGAATCACTTCCTCTCCTGGTTTCAAGCTTGTGTTCTTCTTTCCAATTCTCTTCTAATTTGTAGCATTTCCAGCAGAAATGTCAACAATTATGTTAAACTGTGGAGTGATACTGTGATATTTAGTATTGAGAAATCATGAAGACAGTACCAGAGTAATTTCCATTTGTGACCTGAGATTAGATTTACATGCGTACACTTCAAACAAAGAACAGCCTTCACAGAACTCAGTGGGAAGATATGTTCCTGAGGTAATAGCTTTGCAAAAGGTACATCTAGGATTTTAAGAAATGAATGAGTGAGTGATTATAGATCTCTGTTATCTCAGAGAGTCTTAAGAAACCAAAGGTTTGTAATTCAATTTTTAGATGGAATTTTTTAAGATAGCAAGAAAAAAGAACTGAAGTAAATGAGAACTAGAAATTATAATGGAAAAGAAAGGAATGGAAGATACTTCTCTGACAAAAGCTTTGAGAAATATACTGATGAGTGGATAAGGTGAATAGACTAAGATCTTGTCTGTCACGTATGTCTTTGTGGAAAGAACAATATTATAGAAAAAAAAAAGTTTGTTTGAAATGTTTAACCTCATATTAGTGAACATTTCATATCTTTTAAGTCCATGTAAATTAGGTATAACAGAACTGTTTGCACTAGAAAGATTTGCTGAAGATCAATGGGAAAATCATTGTTTTTTGCTAAGATGGAAAATAGAGCTCACAACTGAACTTTCTAATTCTGAACTTTTCCTTAAGATCTTACAAAGGAAAAAAATAGTCTAAGATACCAAATAGAGATGTGCCAGTGTACTAATGGCAAATGGTTTTCCATTTGTGTAGCTCACACAACTGCTCTTAAAACAAATAGTTTTGATGAGAAGCCAGTCTTTGATTGCACCAAGTGAGGTTTCTTTGTTTGGTTCAGTCTTGTGAAATTTAGTTACTAGAGCAGACAGGCAAATTTGAGCTATTTATATATTTACCTGTATAACTGTTGTACTAAATTCACTTAATGCCATCATGCACAAAGAACTTACGAATATATAGCTTTCACCAGAAGTTTGCAACACAGTGTTTCTGTTGTTGATTTTTTGGATGCACACAGCCAAGGGGAATTTTAACTAACTTCAAAACTATATATAGAAACTGAGAAAAACATGTCTTAAAGTAGCACAATTCTCTTTTAAAATGTAACCTTTTTGTTTGTTTGTTTGTTTGTTTTATTATAGCATGCATGTCTTTGTTGTGAAAGTCCAGGAATTACAATAGTGGAAGAAGTAAATGCATGAAAATCAGGAGCATTAATCACAGTAATAGAAAGGAGGCAGACTTCCTTTTCAATACAAGAATAATGTATTACTCTCATGACAGTATATTCTTTCATTATCATTTTGATTATCACAGAACTGACTTCTCTCATAAGTGGCGGTGACTCCAATGCCTACAATTCATGCTGAAATAAATATTACATTCATCCTCTCTGAACTGAACCTAACCCAAAGTCAACATAGTTATGCTTCTGTATTTACAGAGTTGAGGGTCAGTTGATATTTCCATTATACCCTTTATTTTTAAAGGTCTTAACTTGGATTTTGCTTTTCATTGTGTTTATTTAAGCTTTCTATACTAAATATATAAACTGCATGAAAACCACATGTATATGCAAAATAAAATATGTATGCCAAAGAGAAATCTTTATCCAACTTTAAAATATACAGTTTTCCAGTGCCTCTAAAGCCAAAACCTCCTCCCATGAGGAACAGTCCAAAATAGACTTTGTCCAACGACAACAGTCTGTGGCCCACAGATTCCAGGGAAACAGGTAATTTTGTCTGAACTTTAGGAAAGTAATAGTGACTGGGGTTTAAGATAAAATATACATGTCTATGCTTGTGTGCGTGACACACCCACAAATTCAGATACACAGATGGTATCAGTCTAGGTTACTATTATGCCAAAGCCAGAGCATCCAGAGTTCTTTACACACAACATTGAAAGCACACAACATTGAAAGCACTGGAGTTATCTAAATAAAACACTCCACTTATACACCATAATCTTCTTTCATTCCCCACATACCACCTCATTCCTTAACTGAAGCCCAGGCATATCAGTACAAAGATGGATGTTGCAGTTGAAGCTGGTACATAACTAGCAATCCAAATATTATAAGGCACTATACTATTGCTTAGATTTGAAATATAGCACACTGGATGTCATCTGAATATAAGAATTGCCTTGCTACTGTCACTGTAGAACTAATACAAAATTACTGAATATCGACAATGCCTCAGAATACTTAAATCAAAACTGTCCTGCAAGGTAGGGTCCATCCTGCTAAAGGATATATAAATTGGTATTGATACACTTCTATACCATGACAATCAACTTCACCTTTATTTTCTTGGCTTCAGTTGATTCAACTGTTACAGTTAGAGAAAAGATTACTATATCATTTTAGAAGACAGATAGTATATGCAACCAAACTGAGTTGAAAAAAACATTACCTATAAAATAATAATTGAGAAAAAAGGTGTTTACATTATTATTTCACTGCCCTATATTCAAGTGTTCTGAATCCATGATCATATTTTCTGAGCAAATTTTTTTCAAATCATCTCAGGAACAAGACAATGTGCTTTTCATAATATAATCTCTCCCTTTTTCATATATTTCCTAAAATTTTCCTTTGTTTTTCCTGGCAAAAAAAAACCTTTAATTTGCTGACACTAGTATAATTTACTCAATTACTTGATTTAAAACAGGACTTGCTACATTTCCTTTTGCAAGTATCACCTCACTTTAATAACAGTCAGCAATGCTCTCCTCACCAATACTACTTAAAAGGATGACATCCATAACAGATTTCTAAACAGGGTGAAAATGCTTGGTCCTACATGTCCAGTAAAAGCTTCACCTGATACAAGCTGTGAAAAAGTCCTTTCCCCTTGTATATTATTAAAGCGAGGATAGGAACACAGATGCAAAAGCTGCCTGATCTGTGGATGCAGCAGATGAGCAAGCCAGCCACCCCCAGAGCTGGTGGATACAGGCTGGGAGAGCTGGGCTTGGTGTCATATAGGTCTATGTACAGTAAGACACCATTTATGTGAGTTCCCATAAAGGTTATGAGCTGGCTAGGGTACCAGACCATGCTGACCGTGGCTATGCAAGCCTAACTTGTCATGGGGATTTGACTGCTCTCTGAAAGGCTCAGTTCTGATTCAGTGGGAACTTTGCCTGGTATGGGAACTGGGGAGGTCCTCTCCCTGCTTGCTTCAATGAAGTCATGGATCTTGAGCAGTGAGATCTAGGAGTGATGCCCCAGGGGCTCTTTGCTTCCCTGACTTCAGAGAAGCAGTAACAACTCTTGCTGCCTGAGATGCTGCACAGAAACGTTGGAGAAGTAAGCAAATGGCAGGGTGAAAGCCTGTTTGCTGAAATGCTAGCAGATCAAGTCCACAGTCTGAGTGAGCAGATGTTAGCTAATCTCAGCATTTGCTGCAGTAGTGTGAATTTCCTATTGCCAGCACTGGGCTAGAGATCTGTAATGATGATTAAGAATACCTACTGAATCACTGTCATTTTGATTGTCATGCTATTGGTGGTTGTATATGCAGGAATACACCACGGGTTATTTTTAAGTCTAAAGCCTGAATTATTATCTTGGTCAGAACAACACGATGATTTCTAATCCCTTAATTTGGCTCTGGAGGGAGACTGGGGTTCATGTTGCCCCCTATGGCTATTCTTTTCTTTGAATTACATGAGGGAAATGAAGCAAAGACAATTCCAGTGAAGCTCTGAGCTCTTGAATGAAAAGTGCTGGAAGTACAGCAATGTAAATAGGAAGGCATCAGCTGAAGAAAAAATAAAATAAAATAAAAAACCCACAACTACTACCACAAAAAAAAAAAAAAACCAACAACAAAAACAAAAACAAAAAACCAAACCAAACCGAACCAAAAAAAACCAACACCATAAAAAAAAGAACAATGTTTAGAAGGGTAGGGACAGGAAATTACTTGTGAGAAATGTGTAACACTGAGTGATTTCTTTTAAATGTATGATGCCAGTTTAGTGTTTAAAGCTGCTCAATGGCTGGGATAGAAACTTCTTGTGAAATATATTAGGTGTTTAGAGTCACTTAGTGGTTAGTAAAAAAGCCCTCCTAATGAAACAATGTATTAATTGCTCAGGGCCACTCAAAGCAAACAGATATAAAATATTTAAATGTCTGGAGATGCTCAGCAGCTTGATAACCAACTTTTAATAAAGTCTGTTCAGTGTTTAGAGTTGATCAGCAGCTAGGAAAACAGCCCGTACTCAGCGGTAGAATGCAAGGCTAATAAAATACGGAGCTGCTCAATGGCTGCAACAAGGTTTTTAAAGCTACACTAAAATTAGAGAGACTAAATTATGCAATAACAGTAGACACTGGGTAGTTCCACAGAATTAATGGCTGGTTGGTATGAGTTGATGGCCTGTAGCTACACTTCAGGTCATTAACCCCAGCTGGTCATTAGTCCCCAGAAAATGCCCAGCACTGAAGCCATTATTACTGTTTGAAGCAGGTAAAAAAAAGAAAAGGAAAAAATAACACACACAACAAACAGCCAAACATAACAAAGAATTCCTCAGCAGCTTTATGTATTATCATAGAATATATTGGGTTGGAAGGGACCTTAAAGAACATCTGGTTCCAACCGTGGGCAGGGACACCTCCCACTAGATCAGGTTGCCCAAAGCCCCATCCAGCCTGGCTTTGAACACCTCCAGTGATGGGGCATCCACAGCCTCTCTGGGCAACTTGTGTCAGTGCCTCACCACCCTCTGAATGAAGAATTTCCTCCTAAAATCTAATCTAAATCTACCCTCTTTTAGTTTAAACCCATTCCCCCCTTGTCCTATCATTATCCACCTGAGTAAAGAGTTCTTCTCCATCTTTTTATAAGACCTCTTTAAGTACTGAAAGGCTACAATGAGGTCTCCCCTGTGTCTTCTCTCCTTCAGGCTGAACATCCCCAGCTCTCTCAGCCTGTCTTCATAGGAGAGACACTCCAGCCCTCTAGTCATCTTTGTGGCCATCCTCTGGAACCGCTCTAACATCTCCACATCCTTCTTGTGCTGGTGGCCCCAGACCTGGATGCAGCACTCCAAGTGGGGCCTCACAAGGGCAGAGCAGAGGGGGACAATCACCTCCCTTCCCTGCTGGCTACTTCTCGTTTGATGCAACCCAGGATACAATTGGCTGTATTATGGTATGTGGATGTATGTAGTGTGTATATATATTTTAGGGAGAGATTTCTGCATTCATATGTACATGGATTTTCTCCAAAGCAACTGCAATGTTTTCTAGTCAGTAAGATTATTGAGAAATCTACTTCCCTTTCAACTCAGTACATGAATAAAAGTTTTTTGTTCGCTGCACTTCCCAGTTGCTACTGTCTGCCACCTAGAAAGGCAAGAAGGAGCACTTCAAGGAGCATATGAGGCATACTCAGCATGGCCTCATGTGGGTTAAATGCAAGCTGCATTTGGGAGCCTTCCCAACAACCTGTGTCCTTCACATACTAACCTACTTTTCTTTTTATGAGTAGCAGAGTGGCAGTGTTACATACTGTTATACTTCACATTTTTATAGAAACACATACCCAGAAGGATACTGGAGAACTTTTCAGCGACTCTACAGAGATTTCTGGGCTTGCTGTTGAAAAGCAGTTTCCATTGGGATAACAGCAACCCTTTCTGGGACAGCAATATTACACAGTAGTGTTTTAACAGGATGAAATTAAGATAAATTGAAACAACAGCAGAAATTTAGGCAGGTAGAACATAAATACCTGCTGGAGTTTGGCCAGATTAACTTCCCTGAGTCATTCTACAACTCTTTCTGACTCAGTCCAGCCATAAACATATCTACTTTGTCATGGGTTTAACATTTGCTTTAATTTTCTCAGTTTAATCATTTAGGAGGTAGCTGCCATGTTTCATGTTCCAGAACTAAAAACTATATTTGCAGACTGCCACTAATATGTAGACAAAGATTTTACATTTCAGGACTGGGATACAGCTTTGCAAATCAGCAGGAGACACCATGATTTTTTAAATGCTTTGAATTATGTGCTGGACTATACTCTGGAAGCATGTTGTGAATGTTTTGCTGTGATTGGGAGCGTCTGTTCTTGGTTGCCCAAGACATCCTGCAGATGAAGGGATTGAAGGTCTTCTTCTAGGTCTCATCATCAGATATCAAAAAGTTACCTGATCCTGCCAAGGAGAGATTCCTTCTTGCATCTTCAGCTGATCGGTTTATTAAGCTCTTTTCTTTCTTTCTCAGGGTGATCAAAGTGGATTCACAACTCCAAGCCTTGTTGCCTGAAGCTAGATTGTTGTATGACTCTTAACTCTTCAGGTTAACATATCAAAGTAAGAAGTCAGAGGAACTAAATATAGGTTTCTGTGCTCATTTTCCAAACTCCTAAATTTGACTGTTGTGACAGTTATCTGTGCTTCTCTATTTTTCTGCTGAATACCAGTATCATCTAATGAGATAGATCTATGCAGATACCATTCAGACATTTTGTCAAGTGCTTTCAGGCAGTCTGTCCTATGACAGCAAATGCTTTCCTATTTCCCAGTACTAATTCTTACCCTTTCACCGCCTCTCTTCCATCTGCCTAGAGTGTGCATGTCAGGGTATGACAAACGACCAGCACCATGAATCCTTTACTGGGTTGACCATGATGTTGATATTGGTTTATTCTTTCTCTTTTGTTTATTTATTGTTTATTTATTTGTATTCACTTGGAGCTGTTTCTATATATTTTTAACTTGTTTAATCTTTTTTTTTTTTTTTCCTTCCTGGTCTACAGTTTGACATTTCATCTGAATTCAGATTGCATTTTATGTCTGTAACTCTTCATTCTTTCTCTGATGTTCTTAAAACTGGTTTTGTCCACCTCCAGGTCTGCATGTCTTTGACTGTCCTGTGATGAACTGTTTACAGTCTTGGGGTCTCCAGTGCTCAGCAGTATCCCTTATCTTTGGTCTCAGTATCTTAACAGCTACTTAGACATAAATATCTCTTATACTTTGCCTGTGTGCCTCTGTGCTGCATCATGCATCCCCAGTTCTCAAGGCATCTGCTGTCCTACTAGGCCTGTACTCCTCTGAAGTGCACAGTTATGTTAAAGACATAAATACCTAATTTAACACAGCATACCTACTTGATATTACTTGTTAGTAATGGTCATTAGAAGAAATATTTTTTACAGTTAACACGTTTTGTAAAAACGGAACTCTAGGTAGTTCAAGAGAAGTTCAGACAAACTGCTCCTGACAAATCTCAGTCCTGAGTCCTTACAGATTCAGTGAAAACCTGTGGCTCGTTACTAGCTATGTCAACGTCAGCACTGTATTACTAACCTGCAAGGCTATGGCAGGAGGATTTCTTTCCTCAGGAATGCAGTCTGCACTTCCTTCTCTGCTTCTATCCCTCTCTCCATCAATGCATGGTGGATGAGAAAGAAAGAAAGGTGAATCCATCTTTCCCTCCCTTTTTCACCTATAGATGAACTATGCACAAATAGTACCTTGCACCAAACCTTTGCAAAACCCTTGAGCTGTTGACCTTCTGCATCTTGCAGAGTCTTGTAACGCTCAATAATTTTGTCCTAAATTGCACACAAGATCGCAAATGACACAAAACATTAACGTTAACTGCTGATGAACCTATTTCATTACTTTTAATAACATTATAACTGTTTGTCTGCTCAATGCGGTGATAACTTAGTGAAGGAGAATTAATTCCACATATTATCCACATAAGCAATAATGAGGGAAATCAGTTTCCTCTAGACATTCAGAGAGAAGTTTAATTAAATTTGGGTATGGGCCGATTGATTTCAGGTTGGTCACTTGCTTTCTGGCTGACAGTGGGACCTTAGTTCTCAAAGACAGATGCAAAATAATGTAAATGCAAGAGTGAAAATACCCATGCTGAAGCAAGTCTTTGGGGCTTAAGAATAGAGACACAACAGAAGTATTTTGAGATTAATAGTAACAGAAGACTTTTTTTTTTAAGGGTTGTTTTTATTCATTTTGTACTCATGTACCCATAGCTTGAATAGCTATAAAAACGCATATATCTAGCAAACTTGAGGTAGTAATATTGGTCAACGTCAGAAAGAAAATTGTGTAATGCTCTGTCTGTCATTGCTGGTATATTGTTATATAGTAATGATAGAAAAGCAATATACAGACTGATGCGTGGTAGAGATAACCTCAGATTCTTGAGATGCTTTGTGCTGTATGTACTCCATTAGAATAAAATGATGGAACTTTCGAATACTTAAACAAATGTAGTCTATCTCATCACATCCACTACATTTATCGTGGAACAACATTCAGTGGGCACTGATAGGCTAAGTGAACTGGGTATGGCATGTTATGTCATATTGTGCTTCTCAAGGAACCGGGTTCTATCTGACACCAAATAATAAAAATAGGGGTGTTGCTAGTATCTTAATGAATCAACCCATGTAATTGGCTTATTAAAAAATAATACATTAATGAAAAAGTACTTTTGAGTCAGTGAGTTCCCATAAATCAAAGAAGCAGCTAACCTACTAAATGTAAGTCATACTGAATTGATAGGAAGGTACAACTTGGGATAAAAAATTATGATATTTTCACTGTAAAAACACATGGAAATTGAACTTCAAGTGATACAGTACTATTAACCTGTAACAAAATAAATAGAGAGGGATCCAGGATTCCACTCATATTTTTTTTTTTTTCCAAATCACTAACTCTCACAAATTAGAGGAGTTTTGGACAAAGCTCTTGGAGATGAAAAGAAACAGAAAAGGCACACAACACTATACTCACAGCTACAAAATAAAGCTGTGGGATCAATCCTGCTCCAACCTGAAAGAACAAGGGTTAGGCAGCTGACCTAAGCAGGTATAGGATCAAGCTGTGAATCATCTGTGTGACCTTCACTTTGTTGCAACTTACTTCGCAGTGCAGGGCAAACCCAGAATTTGTCTGAGTATTTTTGTTCCTCTAAGACAAAGGACAACTTGCAGCCTAAATGCTGAATATTGCCAAGGGGCTCCTGTAGGCTCCAGGAGCCTGGCAAGACAGGAGTGGAGGAGTGAACTTGTGGAGGAATGAGCAGATTTGTTAAAGCTGTACTAAGCTGTTACTGTTTATTAAATTCAATTTGTCAAAGGTATAGTATAAATTGCTCTATCAGTTCTTTGTAAATGGCATCATTCAGTATCAGAAAGGGTAAAAGAAAGGGTAAAGCATGTAATATAACTTCCAATAAACATCTAAATATGTCATCCTAGAGAGCTGGGAGTGACACATTCACCAACAAGAAAGCAAACACTGTATTCTGTGACCTGCCCCTTTTCCTCCCTCTCCCCACATTTCCAGGGAAAATATGAAGTCTGGCCAGACAAGTCTATGAATCCTTGGCAACATATATGGACAAGAAAGAGCTGAAATTCTATACCAAGTCACCATATCAAACTACTGGGAGTAACACTGTCAATATTAAATTGCTATGTTGCAAGACAGCAGGTAGCAGAGGAAGCTCCTAGCAGGGAGAGATGGATCAGAGATTCAGTAGCTTGCACCCCACTGGAAAGGATTACCAATGAAACCCCAGAGGAATATGAAAATTTGATAAAACTTGGACAGAGATTTTAGTAGCACAGACAGAGCCTTTTTCTTTGAAATCCTTCCCTCCAATGCTAAACACGTCAGGTGAAAGTCTATGTTGTGCCTCTAGGAGGTACAGCACAGACCTCTAAGCCAAGAGTCAAGAGGGAAAATAATGACTTTACATTTCCTCTGTATCCTCATAATTCTGGGCTGTTCCTGCACAGCTGGCCTGAAATTCTGCTGTTATGTGTTGCGGCCATGCATCCAACACATCCATTCTATTCCAGCCTGGCTCTGTCCCTTCCTTGCTCCAGATTGAGCCAGAGCTTGGAAGACAGATTACACAAATGTGTTATCTGCAAGCAAATTCATCTTGAAACAGACATGTGCCATGAAAAACCTTAGTCTAAATGTTTAGAGTTTGGCAAAGCAATAAACATCTGAAGAGTCTAAAAACAGGAGTCATAAAACCTTTATGATATCTTAATGTGATTTTTATGTATATATATACATATATATAACTTAATTATTAACTATTAATATATGTAATAAAACACAATAAAACAAAACAAAACCCAACCAACCAACCAACCAAACAAACAAAAAAAAAACACAGAAAAACAAATTTCAAATTCTTGAGATAATTTATATACCTATTCACTTTCACAGTTGTCTCCATATCAACAATGGTCCACAGCAGAACTCTAGATCTGTGAATTTTATTTAGGAAGGCTTCAAAACTGTATTACAATGTTTTGTCTTATAACTGTCTCAGATAAAAGTAGTGCTATTATCTTTATAAATTGGTAAGGCAGTGATACCTCTCTGTACATAAATTTTTATTATTATTATTTTTAATTTATTTTTTATAAGGAAACAATTTTCTGTCCTACAACCTTATTCAAAAATTAACATTTCAAGTATTGCCACTGTCTTTCACATTTTCCATGTGGCTTGACTCCCATCCCTATAACATTTTTTTCTGATTAGTCTGCTGTCCTGTTTAATCAATAGAGCTACAAAGCCAGCTCTCTCTCACTCTATGTTTATCTTTCGTTGTACAGTACATAATGCCGCTAGTCCTGCTGATAACAAAGAGCACACAGAGGGAATGTGGCACTGCATGTTTGTTATCTTTCACTCAACTAAACATACCTCTTTCTCTCTTGGCTCTTATCAATGCAAAAATGCTGAAAACAAGTTACTCCTATTGTTAACACTGCGCATGCTGCACAGTTGGAATGGAGATTTTTTTGCCTATCTTAAGGCTGCTATTTGCCAGCACTACAAAAGCCTGACAATTTGATACATCACCTTGTCAGCCTTTAAGAAGGCAGTGCAAAGCAGCTCCATCAGCAGCCAGCCTTACACAGCTAACCAGAATACTCTGGATGCTCTGAGAGCGTAAGGCAGGGAGATTGACCCAAAAGCTGTTCTTGTTGACCTTAGACCCACAAAAAAGAAAGTAATCCAGTTCAATCCAGTTTCATTTCCTACAAAACATGAAAGCTGATAAGCTTTGGTCTCTCTCATGGCAATAAGAAAACAGTTAAATTGAACCTTCACTTCAGTTTGAGAACAATCTAGTGGTTTCCGTTCTTGCAGGTCTGCCACTCACAAAGGGTGAAAACTTCTTTCTCAGAAAAAAAGACCATCTTTTTGTGTTCCTTGACACAAAACACCCTGATAGATGCTGGTCTGGTCACTCTAATCTTGAGAATTTTTACTAAGATATATTTTACTGGTGCTTGCAACATATATGGCAGAAACTTATGCTCCACAGTGGCCACATACTCAGACAAAATTTGCAAGATACTTGCTATTTTTCCCTTTGCTCTCAATTGTTATGTTCCGTTTGATCCTTAAAAAAGCTTAAGCAACTGATTATTGATTTCCACAGTATTTTCCTGTTTACTTTTATTTCTATGGGCTATCAGGGTCCATAAAAGGGCAAAATGTGAAACCTCCTTAAAAAGAAAACAAATAAATGTTTGCTTCTTTCATAAGGGCATAAGTGTACTGGTTATGTGTATGCAGCATGTATGCAACAAAATACTTGTTAACTGAGAATGGTTTGAAGAAAACACACCCGCATATGTATAAATGTATATATCCATCTTTAGAAATGTATATGCAAGTTCTTATTGCATGTTTTGATACATGACTTTTATCAGAAGTGTGAGAACTTTGCAAATATATAAGAAATATAAAAATATTTATTCTACAGTATTGCATTTGATAACAATCGATCTCCAAAGCACTGTTATGCTTGTCTTGGAATCTCTTCAGAATTTGTAATTTCTAACAGTTATTGCAGTGTTCTGAACTTTTCGGTAAGAGATGATCCTACAGCTGAGATTTATGCCTTGCTTGATAACATGACCTTTGATAATGGGTGTCGGCAATGGAATTCAAAGCGTACACAGTATTTATGATGTGTTCATAACCGTATTACTTCTAGCTCTAGGCAAACACTACATATCTTCATTCCGATTTTTAAATAAATTTACTTCAGGTGTGTTGATATAATGCTTGAGTTTGCTTTCTACAGATATTCATCAATGAGTAGGACTAGCGTGAAAAACTTGAGATAAGCAAATTTACTGTCAAATACTCAAATATCTTCTTGAAGCTGGTATTAGATTTTGTGCTGGATTCTACATTTTGGGGTTCCTACTCTGCTGAAAAAAATCATGTAAAACCCAACATATTACTTGATACACTTCAACAGCTGACACAAATAACATCTGAACATTCATAGTGAACTGAGCATTCTGTGAAGTGAAATATTTCTAAGGAATAATTTTGTTGTATGATTACCTTTGCTAAAATCATCCATCCGAAAGTTTTCTTTTTAAAAAAATAATTTAATATTAATTAAATTTCCCTGCAATTTAAACTCTGCTCTAAAGAACTAGATAATTTAACTCTCTGAAAGATATATTCTGTAATAGAGATAGCACAGGTGTCAGAGATTTATAGTTGAAATTGTCCCAATTGCAAAACCGTGTACAGTTCCTTGCAACAGTGCCAAAATTAAGCCATTAAATATGAAATTTTGTATACTGGATGTCTATATTTGAGTGATATGAAGTATGTGTGTCTGTCTATGTCTGTCTCTGAATAAGTAAGCGAGTATATGAACATTTGTAAATGATCATGAAATCAGAGATTCTTATAATTTAATAGGGTATATAAACTCTGTCAAACTGGAATTTTACTAAAAGTTATAAGAATAAAAATGGTTGGCAGCCCATTTATCAGAGTCCCTTTTGGAGGTGTGCACTTAGCTAGACAGATGTACAGACTCTGAATGCTTTCATTAGCACTTGTCCCATTCATCTCTTTTGCAAGCAAATACATCTATAAAAATATTTATATTGAATTAAATTAAATTAAATTAAATTAAATTAAATTTATGAAGTAAAAATAGATATGTATAAATATTATGGAAACAAATTCTTAGCTATAGAAAATAGTTACAGTTCTCTAATCTCTACGTGAAAGTAAGGTGTTTTAACCAAACAGCCTAAGTCTAGATTTGAGTACAGAATATATTAGCTGTGGTGAATCCCAGAGTTTATTGCACAGATCATCACCAATGAGTACCAATAAACCTTTATATCACATACGCGGTTAAGCTATATAACAAATTTAACATAAAAAGTGTTTTTAGAAATGGTTCAGGAACTTTTATGATTTTTTATTGATACTGTTATTGCACTTCCTTCTACATTAAAGCCAAATTAACTTGCTATTATGAGACAGCTACATAGGCCTCAGAATGATTACTGATACTGTTCTGAATCTCTAAATGATCTTAAGCAACTTGTCTATAAATCTCCATGTCCCACTCTTGAGGTGTAATATATGCCAACGTACCCAAGCTAGAAGCATTTGCTGGTTCTGCTGGAAAGAGCTGCTTATCAGCTCTTTTTCCCTGAAGGAAAACATGCTTCTGCTTTCCTATGAATAAGGAGAACATCAAACATTTCCCTGTTTCAGAAATGAGTATTGCCCATATTCTTTCTTCACACAGTGTAATTTGTACGTGTGTTTGGGGGGGAGAGGGAATTGCACATTTTGTGGCGAGCAATAAAATTATTTATTTATTTAATTATTTATTTAAAGAATGTTAAAAAATAGCAGATGCTTGAGAGCTGCTCAGAGGTTAAGAATGCTAGAATGAATTCTGACAGAGATAGATTAATAGGCAAAATGCAGGTGAGGCAGTCAAAGGTGCATGATAAATGTAATTTATCACATGGATCAGCAATTTACGACATGAATATCAACTCCACTTTTGCGAGAGTCTCTTATCTAATATGGTAAAACTGTCCCTTGTATTGTCATAACAAATGTGACTAGTTAATATCAGGTCTCATGACCAAGTAATTATAACATTTCCCCTTAATTAGTAAGCAGAAGGAAACAAAGCCAATTTAAGGAGTCAAACTGGAGACAGAGATGTAAACTGGAAGAAAGATTTCATCTGGGGTCTGCTTTCCATGTAAGTGATCTGGAGAGTAAGAATGGACCCGTAAATGGACTTACAAGCATTGTGGTGTGTGGCACTGCACTATTGATAAGTTAAGGGAATGGAATCCGTGAAGCTCCAGATAATGACAATAAAACTTGTGTGTGTGTCTCTCTGAGTGTGTGTGTGCACATGGAAGTCATGGGCGCAAGTGTCACCAGTGGGGAGTGATCTGTCCCACTCCTCGTGTCATACCTGAATCGGTAGGTCCAAAGAAAATCCCTGGCACCCCAATCTTAACACAAAATCAGCCCTGCATTCTATCACATGGCAGAACAAAGTTGGTGTTAGCTTAGAGAAAATGTTTTTTAAGTTTCCTCTACTGTAATGTCTGAGGAGATATTGAAGAGCTGAATCTTCCATGTCTGAAAGTGACACTATGGAACAACAAAAAAGATGAAACTGAAGAAAATGCAAGGGGACAAGGAACTCTTATGGAGAAGCGGAGGGAGGAGAAAAGACTGTGATGACAGAGCACAAGAGATACAAGGGTTCATGGAGAGAAATAAGAAGGAAGAAGAGTGCCAAGAAGGGAATTGTTAAAAAAAAAAAAAATTAAAAAAAAGGAAGGAGAAAAAGGCACATTAGAATAATAATACCAACATAGTCTGGCTTTGGGGTTAACATTTGTAAAACTCACTCTTTGAGGAAAATGTGTTTTCAAAGGTAATAGAGAATTATTTCACGATCTCAAGAACTATTTATATTTTCCCTATAGGCAATAAATACCTGTGGTTCATGACAATGCGGCTAGTGCTTTTGTTTACATTTATATGCAAATAATGTTATTTATAATAGTACTTAATACTAATATTGCCATCCCAGTTCAAGCTTATTGTCTAATTTTCCTTCAGATCCACATTTTACATTAAAAGTATGTTAATACACTTCACCCTGAACTGTGGCATATTAATAATATGTCATGCTCCCAGAGCAATACCTATCTATGGATTTCAAAAGACCTTGCAAACTATGAAGAAGATGCATTTCTCAATCTCTTATAAATCATAAGCCATTGAATGAAAAAAATAAAAAATCCCTTTCAGGGATTTCTCTGTGTCAAGAACCAAATTAGTAAAAGAACAAGCTAGAGTTGTATTCAAGAGGTATATCTTCTCAGCTGTGGTTGGTATTGCTCACTGCAAATCTTATGGTGAAAATATTTTCTTTATCGAAGCCATGATTGCAGAATGGAAGAAACAATCCAGTCTCTTAGACCTTATTCACACTTTTCCCAGCATACTTTTGCTCTTTTGGAGATAGGCATACTAACAAAAACATATGAAATAAGTGGAAAACACACACAGAGGGAAGACGGACTTCTTTACCTGTAAATGGTCAGCAGTAAAAACAGACTTCTGCCTGCAAAGTCTACCATTGTTACCAAAGAACATCCCTGAAATCATGAAATTATCCTCTCTTACAAAAACAGGCTGAGAGAATTGGGGTTGTTAAGGCTGGTAAAGAGAAGGCTCTGGGGAGACCTTGAAACAACTTTCTGATACCAAAAGGAGACACACCGGAAAGCTGAGGAGGGACTTTTTATCAGCTTTTAATGGCTCTAAACTAAAAGAGGTTTAGATTTGATATTCGGAATATTGTAGATTTGATATAAGGAAGAAATTCTTTACTCTGAGGGTGTTGAGGCACAGATGCAGGTTGCCCAAAGAGGCTGTAAATGCCCTATCCCTGGAGGTGTACAAGTGGAACAGGACTTTGAGCAACCCAGTCTAGTGGGAGGTATCCCTGCCCATGACAGGGGGGTGGTGGAATTGGTTGAACTTTAAGGTCCCTCCCAACCCAAGTCATTAAATGATTCTACGATAAATAATTGTTGTGCCAGGGGTGGTCGAAAACTCTGCTTCAATGAACATTGAAGTGCTTTACAGAAAGCTGAACACTTCAAAGGAGGGACATTATTTCATAAAATATCTTTTGTGCTCTGCACCTGGGTCACTGTAGTGGGAATGTTATATACCAATTCAAATCCCCGTGTGACAAGGGACAAAGAACTGGTATATGCCACCTTTCCTCAAGGACATACTGCCCGGCTTTTGGATGAAAAGAAATAATATTCTCCATCTGAGATTTGTATGAAATGCCTTGTTTAACGCCTAATTTGAGAGGCGGTCCATAGGAACAGGCCCAAGAAAAGAGTCACAGCTGCTTTCTGACAGAAGCATGTCTGATATTTGTAGAAGAAGATTCTTGTTTGCAGACACTGTCATCCAAGAAACACGTAATTTGTGTTTTGGGTGGTGTTTGGGAGAGAGGTCCTGTCCAAATGAATGTTTTACTCATGGACCCTGGTCAGTAGGAAGTTGTGGTTTCCAGAGGTGCTATGAGACCACATCCCAGCTCGCCTTTATAAGAACTCTCACAGGGGCATGCCTTTATTCTGCATTTTATAGGGACTTAGTCATAAGTCCCCAGATAACTACCAGTATCAAAACCAGGCACACTTGGCAATATACAATACATGAAAACAGAAATATTCCAGAGACCTGGAGTACTTTAAGGTAAAAAAATGGAGTCAGTAATAGATTTCAGGTATATCCAGATTTAGGTGGTAGCTGAGGGAGGGTTTTAAAGATGACAGTTTGGAGCATAAAGGACTAAATTACTTCTTTGTCTTATAAATCTGACTCCTGACCACTTGTCTCCCCTTCCCTGAATTATATAAAATCGCCCAGCCTTGGGGCTGTAGCTTCTGATGGCAAAGTACCAATGACTGTTGTAATGCAGCAGTTCTTTCATGCATCTTGCCCTAGGTGCTTAACCTTAAGTAGTAATTTTTGACAATTTTGGCTCAAGATCTGAAGGATGTACTGGTCCTTTCTGACACACGGGTGCTTTAGGTCTAAATTCCCAGAATATTACCATCAAAGCCTCATTTTATATTGTTTCTACTGACTATGTAACCATTTATGCTAGACAGCCTGAAGTTTCATTTTGTTGGTTATGAGGATTGATGAGGAGGATGAAAATGAAGAAGGGGATTGTCTTTGGGCTGGCTAATAAGATATTTGCCTGTTAATAAGGGTAACAATTTAAAGGTTTGAAAGACAATTGTACTTAAAGGCTCTTAGGCTCAGACTTTGAGAGACTTATATTCCTTTAATTTATATATGTGAATCCATACAACTGGGCTTGTGCATTCCTTACTTTGGCATATTATTGCTTTCCTGGTATTTTTCATTAAGCTGGTTGCCAAAAACTCCCGAGTTGCAGATTGCTGGAAGCTGGGAGAATAATCTAGGCGTGCATCTCTACGTGCTTGCCCTCATCTTACACTTTTTACGAAGCGCTTAGGTAGCTGGGTACTCTTGGAGACAGAATGCTAAGTTAGTCTGACCTTGTCTCTGACCAGGTACAGCTGTTCTCACATTCCTTAAAAATGCTGACATTTAGCATTTGAAAGTCATTTTCATAAGGCAGCATTACATTATTTCCTTGTATAAAATATTAGATCAATATTAAAGTCATTCCGTGCATGATGTAATGGAAATGTCTGTTATGTTGCAGAATGTTACAAAGGAAAGCCTGCAGCATGTGGTACTGGAAAATTAAGGGAAACTGCCTATATGCTCACATGGACAGTTCATGAGCCCATACCCTTTAAAAGATCAGTGTCTTGGGAACATGTCTTCAGATAATTTGGTGTGTGTTACCAGAAAATCAGAAACAGAGTTAGTGTAAGGAGGAGTGGGACAACAGGCTTTGGGGACTGGAGGCAGGCAGCCTGGGTGAGAGCAGTTCTCCTGCACTTCCCACATGCTGTTGACTTGTTTATTATCTGCATGAAGACCACTGGCTATTGGATAAATATGGCAAATACTAACATCTTAAGGTTCTCACTAAGTCATAATAAAAATGTTTACATTTTATTTTAGAGGTGGCAGTGGTCTTGAAATTCAGCAGTGCCCATTGACAATATTTGGTGAACTATTCTATGTTTCTTTCAATATGGAGTGCCATATATTAAGAGAATTTATATTTTAGAAATTGATGGAAATACCTTTTTTTGATTTCATTTATTAAAAAAAAAAATCAGTATGTAATGCATCATGAAAAAGGTCACCTAATTATAGCAGTTTTTCATTAACTCACCTGATTCCTGCCTGTACATGCACAAGCCATTCATCAGGTGATATTGCCTATTAATATACCTCAGCTTTAACTTTTGTATGCACAGGTTCAGTAATAATGTTCTGCGTCTACCTTTATATATATTGCAAATGTATTTTATTAGGAGATTCAAACCCAACACATAGAATAAAGCCACCCACAGACTGTTCCTTAGGTCCTCCAGACATTTATACAGGTGTTGAACTTTATATATTTGAAAGAGCTGTTGACATTTTTCCCACCTATTCTTTAATGAGAAATGCCCTTTAAAAAATAAATAAATTGTGCACAGAAATCTGCAGTGGTTTAAAAATCCAAATAAATACAATGACTGAAAAAGAACATTATTATATTTACTTCTACCTTTTTCTTTCTGCTTTCTTCTCACCTCTCATTTTACTATTCCAGACCAGGCAAGAGCTGTGGTTTTACTCTTCACTGACCAATGGTTTTAGAGGAGAGATGCTGAAATGCCATAGTGGGACAGTGGCACCCTTCACCCTGGCATAATTGATCTGGAGTGCAGCTTCAGGATAAGAAGGGACGTTGAGCTCTGCATGAGCAATCTGTTGCCCCATGTGCAGTAACAACCCCGTTGTCTCAGAGTCTCCAAACCCATCCCCAAGATTGGGCCATCTTCTTCTTACGGTGATTGTGACAACAGAGTTGGAGGCTTCCCAGAGCATCAGCAATTTCCCGATGTGCTCAGAGAGTGATCATGATTTGACGTCCCCAGACACACAGGAAACCTGAATAGTATTCATGTCTCCGTGTAATGCTTCTTCCAAAAGCCTGAGGACGATATGAGCAGTGAGAAGTTCCAACTGTGCAAGCTGATAGGGGCTGAAGATGTTGGTGAGCACCATCACTAATCACACCAGGATATGACTGAAGCTGGGGACCAAGAAAGATGGTAGCCTTGGGAGACTCCCGTCTGATGCCACCAGAGAGCTGGTGCCTGCACGATGCATTCCTGTTGGAATTAAGTGACTCTTCATCAGGTGCTAAAGCCCTCACTGCAGTGACTGAGGGTACATTTGACTGCAGACAGCAAACACTCAGAAAGTCTGGGTACACACAGCATTATGGCCTTCTCTACCCTCTCCAGCCTTTGTGAAGCCTAAGAAAAATTCTTATACAACTATGTCGAACTGACAGGTCTGGTCTATTTGTCAGAACTGGGAAGCTCTGGTTTCTGAGTGAAAAAAAGCTTGGGAGGCCAGATGAACACACACTCTCTGTGCTAATGTCTCTGCTTCATGGCCACAAACAATTTTGCCTTCCGTGAGTGCAGCAAGCATAGATTTTATCCATGAAACTGACTCATTTTCTCCCTTTAGGGTAGTGATCTATCCTCTTGTGGCTGTCCCAACTTTCTCTTTGCCATCTGCAAAATCTGTGGTCTAGCACAGAAGAAAAGGTTTAATTTCCAAGTCCTGGGTAGCCTATGCCTTAGAAAACCTACCAACTCCTCAAGGAAAGTTTCCCTTTCGTGGGCACAGTGCTGTTTTTTTGCTGTTTTTCTCTTGCTTGCAAAGTCCCTTTTTGTAGCCTTTTTCACCCTGCAGACATACATCTTTTATCAGCAGTATTATTTTCCCACTGCTTATCATAGACCCGCTACTTATCATGGAGAGTATGCCCCTCTTTGGCAGGAACCAGCTGAGATGGGGCACAATAGTAGCTGTATAGCAGCAATATCAGAGCCTTGTGCCCTGGCCCTAAAATCTCCCACAGTGGCCTGACTTTTCAGATCCCTTTTGCTGGATTTGTATATAAACCTTGATTCAGTGGAGGTCTCAGGACATTTATTTTTGGCTGCAAGAGAACCAGAGTTGCACTCAAATGCACTGCCATAGACAATCAGTGTGGCCACTGCAGGGAGACAACAGAGACGCCATTGACGAACTCAGCTCAAGTGTAAAACCTTTGCAATGTCAGACACATCCTTTAGTTTTGTCAGGGTGTGGATATGAAACCCACTTTATTTTAATTTCACTGAAGAGCTTAAATTTGTAAAATGGTTTCTAATCTCTTCATGTGTGAAAAGTAGATCTGCAATGTTCAGATTTGAATTTCTTATTCCTGTTTAACTGCGGCTGGAAATACATAAAATGTATGGTGGCACTCCTTACAATGTCAGCAGTTGTTTGCAGAGGTTGCAAAGGGAATTAAAAATTATCTATATCATTTTCAGGGAGAAATAACAGTAAAAAATAATAAAAAAGACTTGCTTCAGGGCCTGCAGGACTTCCTTCAGGTGTTAAGTGTGTGTGCCAGAAAGCTTGGCTCTTTTTTTCTATCTCAGTCTAATAAAAGACGTTACATCTCCTCAAATCTTCGACTCTCTTCTATCCTTAGATCGTAATTACAAGAAATTACTTTCTACAGAGGGGAAAATGAAGGACTTCAAATTGCCTTAAAAAAGAAAAATGATTTCAGGAAAGGCTATTTTTAACATACTAAGCATGGATTTTTTCCACTTGAGATAATTAATCTGTAAAATTCCCCCCAAAATAAATGTCCAAAATTAACCCCCCTTCCCACCAAAAATAGGAAGCTTGTAACAGATGGAAAAAGTCACAAGACTAAATGATTGGTGCTTCATATTAAATGTCTTTTTCATAAAACAGCAAGCAGCTTATCTACTTCATGGCAGTTGTTACTACATCAAAGTACTCTAAGCAGAATACAATAATATTGAAAAAGGAAAAATACTTTTTCTCCTTTTGAATAGAAAGTTGCCAAAAAGGAAAAAAAAAAAAGAAAAAAGAAAGAAAGAAAGAAAAAAAAAGAAGACTCTCCCATGAAGACAGATCCTGATGAGATCTATGATCTTTTTTTGTGTGTGTGTGCTGGAGAGGGGAGGGTAGAGAGAGAATAGAAAAGAGGAAACAGAAAAAGCAGCCCCAGGATAACAAGCTTTGTGTGAAGCAGAAAATCATACCCTTTGAGGTCATTTTCTTTGAGTTGCTGCCTCAGGGAGATAGGAGGCAGAGATTAAACACTGGAGGGAAA
This sequence comes from Cygnus olor, assembly GCF_009769625.2. Classification (NCBI taxonomy): domain Eukaryota; kingdom Metazoa; phylum Chordata; class Aves; order Anseriformes; family Anatidae; genus Cygnus; species Cygnus olor. The sequence continues at coordinate 39,982,852 of NC_049171.1, forward strand.
GTCCACATTTGCTTGTGAGACATCACTCTGCCCTGAAATGCTCTGGAAGCAGAGAGTAATCTGTCTTCCTGGGGGTGTGCGGATCCCAGCAAACACTCACAGATCAAATCGTGTCCTTTTCCTCAAACTCACAGACCTGAGATTGCAAGGGAGTGCTGTGTAAAATAGTCTTTTAAGTGATGGGATTAAGGGAAAACGCGAATAGCAGCGTGCTCAGGTTGTGCGATCGTGTCTGCCTACGAGGAATACGGCAAGCAGGCTTCTAAAAAGAGCCCCATGCTTCAAGCTGTCCTTTTTCAAGGTGGTTGTGAGGTCTCGGCAGCTGATGGAAACGCAGCCTTTTACCCTAGGAATTGGTTTTCCAAAGGAATGGGAATATTTTTCCACTAGGGGGAGCCTGAATTCTTCAGTCCCGCACTTGCACTCGATTCCTCAACGTGTATTAGAGGATTTTTTTTTTTCATCTGTGTTCGTCCAAGCAAAAGTCAGCTAGGCAGAAATCTGAAAGCATTTGAAATATGTGGTGTAGGAAGGTCATGAAATGTGTCATGAGATGCTTATTTTGATTTTTTTTGTTGTTGTTCGTTTTACATTGATCCTTGTTTATTATGCATTAAACTAGGCGATGAGACCATCTATCAGTATGCTCCCTAATGCAGATGATACCAGTATATTGCTTTTTTATAACCAGTTTACGCTTAAATTACTGCTTGCTCCTGCTTAAATTACTGCTTTCTCCTAAAAAAGCCAACAACAAAAACTAGAAAATGCAGAAGTAATGGCAATAGATGAGGGAATGAAGGAAACTGATTCAAAGTGTGCACACAGGAACTGAAACAAAATGTTGCAGATCCCTTGGTTAAGCCACCCCTATGTTGTGTAAATGCAATTGTATATCCTTTATGTGGGATTGAAAAAAAAAATAGATAAAAGGCAATTGCATGGGACTGCAGGTTTAAAAAAATAAGGCTGCAGCCCACTCATACTGAAGTTGGTAGGTCAGACCAAGCACTTTGGCTGACTCTGAATGGATTAGCTGGCAGTTGCTGAAAACCCTGCCCAACAGTTTCATTTCCATGGCCTTTCTGGAAGAGGCACTTTCTTTACTTAGCACAAGAGTTCTTCTCCCTGGTGTGTTCTGAGTCAGGAGTGGCAGGACTGGCTGGACAATGATGATTGTGTAGCATAGTAGCCTTTTAGGTTTCAACCTTTTCTTCTTCATTGGGTCAAAGATAAACCTCTTAGATGCTTTGAAAAGCCTGACCTCTGTCTCTGGAAATAACTGAAGTGTCCAGCCTGGATCAAAGAATCCTTTCCTTCAAAAACATTGTCAAAACTGAGATTTTTTTAAAAAGCTTTTGGCTCTGATGAAAGCTGAATGATGAAATCGGTGTGCATTTGATGGGAAGTGTTCCAGCCAGCTCTAATAAGGAGCACTACTCAGTATTTTAATGACAACCTTCAATAGCAAAACTCTATTTTGGCTCCTTTATGTTCCTACCACTGTACTACCTGGGCAATCTCCCAGTCTTTAATGTATTTTTCCTCACAGTATACCTGGGAAAACCTATTGTCCCTACTTTACAGATGAGAAATGGAAGCACAGGAAGGTGAGGCAACTTACTGAAGATCGTACAGTCAAGTTTGCAATGGAGAAAAAAGATCATTTCCCTTGTCCAAAATCATAAGCTGGTGTCACAAGTTGGAGTACCTAATGCTATTATTCTCTGGTATGACCCTGATCTCCTCTGTCCAATGCTTTAGGGTAGGCATAACCTGACAGTCCTTTTGTTCTATATGCAAGAAATACAGTAGAGAGACCATTTGTAGGGGAGCTCTACTAGATATTCTATTACTTGTTGGGCTGCCCAGAAAGAGTTTATATTTATTTACAGAAAAATTTATAAAGAAAATCTTTTATTCTTATGTTTCTATCTTCCTGCTCCCTACTTCCACCCTGTGTATTTTGGACTCACGTGCTTTAGATGCTGTCTGTAAACTCCCACTTCAATTTCCTGTGAAGCTTTTAGCATGTGGGAAAGTCTCTTCAAAAAGGTTAAAAATGAAAGAGGAAAAGAGACAGACAATATTTGGTTGACTAGTGAAAAACATCACAGTCTCTTTCAGGAAGCAGAGGAACCAGCAGAATCTATAACTATACATAACTAGAAAAGAAGATCATATTTGCTTATGTTGTTTGAACTCCATGAATGCCTGATTTGGTACCCCTTCCTGAGACAGCAGCCTTCTATACGTGAGGGTGCTGATATTTTTCACTAGTCTTCAGTCTAAAAACAGTGACAGAATTTCAAAGGAAGAAAGCTAAATACAATTTTCTAGTGAGAAACACGGCTCATAATTCAGAAGATATTGAGGATGCAGGAAAAGAATTGCAATAGGCAAGTATGAAGCTTCAGGTATGGTTTTGTTCTTGAAAATTATCTGTGATAATGATTGTGTGATGCTATGTATGTTCCCATGTCCTTTGTTTATATGAACTCCTCTGTAGTTTTGTAAGTTGAATTAACATCTTCCATTTTCTTATTTATTCTACTGTCTGCAGGTGACACAGAATGATCAGTATACAGTTTTGTAGTTTGCTTTTGCTTTCTCTATCCTATCTTATGACTGAGTATACACAACTGGAAATTATCTGTTTGCATGAAAAATTTACCAAGGGATAGTTTTGTCTCAGAAGAGAATGATTCTTACAATCTATTGACAACTAACTGTGCTATTGCCCTATAATTGTAAATAGTCTCAGCATTGCAGTTCAAAACTGCTTTTGTACAAAGTCATAGAGAGGAGAAGGAAGACTCTCAGGTAGCTATTAGCTGTGTTTCACATTAAACAAAGAGAAGAAACAAAGGCAAGAGCACTGGAGTGGTATACCTGTGGTGGGTTTTGTCGGAGCTATTGCCTCTGGTACTCACTGAAATCCTCAGATCCATCTGATTGGGTTTTACCTATCCTGTTGTCCAAATATCTGTGGATTACCATGGTCATACCTGAGCCTGATAGGAGTACAATCTGCTAGGCTATGATTTAAGGGGCAGTATTGAATGGTCCAAAAGTAGGCCCAGCTGTGAGCTGGTTTATGGTCTATGGAGATCAGTGTACCCAGCCTTGAGTTGACTAGAGACCTTCTGAGGTCCCTTCCAGCCTGAGTTTTCCTATGACCCTGTGATACAGCGATCCTAGGGTCATAAAGGAAGAAAATCCTTTAAGGTCTTCCATCCTTTTCCTTCTTTTACAGGGCTCAGACATTTGCTTGCTTTGTGCAGGCTTTGGGAGTGCAGGTCATGCTGTGTTGCTGATGTAAAGGTGATGCACACTGGAGTTGTCCATATACTGTGGAAATCTACTTAATCTCTTATTATCTCTTCCTGGAGGTTCAGATGGAATTTGAATAGTTTAGAGAAAAGGATTTGACTGAGGATTTTTGGAAATGGAGCTGCAGCTTCTGCAAAGAAGTCCTTGAGACACAGAGCAGCACTTCTCTTCATCTGTGTGGAGAAACAGTGTCTTTCATGTTAGTACTAAGTTGGTGTGAGGCTACAGGTTTACATGAGTATATGCTGGTTTAAGCTGATGAAATCATATGACAGGAAAGTGTTAAATGCAAACAATTCTTGTATCTAGTTTTATTATAAGAAATCTTTGCCTCTTCCATTTTCTTAAATCTTGGGAGTATTTTATTTTAATTTAAGCATCTGATAGTAGTAAGGAAACTGAAACTAATTCATGGCCTAAGAACATCCTTCATCACTTCTTTCTTTTTGTCAGAAAAACAATTCTCCTCCACTGGAAGCATACGGCAGGAATTTCCCTGCAGGCCTAACTTTCCACTGCCTTGGAACATCAAAATGCTGAACTTGCAGTCTGTAGAGAGAAGTTTCTTTCCAGAGAATATGAAAGTCATCTTGAAGGTGAGGTGTTTTTTTTTTTTTTTTAATCTCTGTATGTAATATAATATGCACCTTTCTCCGCCCTTCTCATCCCTACTGCAATTACCTCTAAAAAGTTTCTGATCCACTTCCTTGTTGTGTGCATTGCAGCTGCAGTGTGTGCATGGCTCAGCTGGGGGTAACTGTAGCCAAATAATGTTTATATATATTCCTGTCAATAAAGCTTACTGCCCTTTGGCATTTTATTGATGTGTCTGCACAACTTTGGGGAGTGAGATTTTATTCATGAGTATATCTGAAAGCAGAAGTATCAGGAAAACCAAGAAACCTGTTACGGAAATGTTTGTTCAAAAATGTTCTCTCAGGATAATCTTTTAAAAGCTTTTTCTGTTTTGTTGGTAAAATGTTCACTGAAGATGGTTTGAATTTTTGCAACCCTTTTTAGAGCAGGAGAAAGGGATTCTCCTTGTTAATGGAGTGCAGGTCACCCAGTTCTGGAACAGAAGTCCCGCATGATTTACATTGCAAGTAATAAAAAATGAGTGCTCATTTACTAGTTTGTGAATAAACCTCGGGCTAAAATGTAGTCTTACATTCATTAAACAATACAAAAAAATATCCCAGCATATCTACAGATAATTTACTGCTAATTTTTTCAGATAAGTAATTTGTGAAAATTAATTTGATTAGCTTTGATCTTTGTGTTAAGTACCCATCATTAAATCCTTATTGTTTTATTTTGTTGCAGATTTTTGAAGATAGTCATTTACATTATCTATTATGTGTTGTTTAACCAGATCAATTATCTGTTATCATTGATGCACTGTCTAACCAAATCACTTTAATTCTATGAATGATGGATTAGTTAGCTGTGAGTTTCTCTAGTAAAGAATGTATAAATTGCTGAGTTGGACCATAAACAATTAATATAAATTGTGATAGGTTTTCCATCTGCAGAATCATTCTAACTGAATTCTTCTATTATAAATGTTTGTATCTCTGTATAAGTATGTAAGTTCTAAGTACAGAAACTCAGTATGGCAGTCAGAATTACAGAATTGAATTTAAACATTGAAAGAGTCAGATCCAGATTTATCCTTAAAATTATTTTTTTAATCGATTGCTCAGTGGCTTTTAATAAAAAAAAAGTCTCCGTCTTATGAAAGTTCAATATTGTAATGAAATATAAGATGTCCTAAATTGCAGTATTAAGGGTTGAAGGTAAAATGTTTTTTTTTGCTGAAAACAAGATCACCAAATTTCCCAAAGGAAAGTCATGAGAAAACTAGGAAAAAAAAAAAAAAAGACTGTTTTCTCTGAGAAATAAAAAGTTTTTTTTTTTCCTATTAAACTTTCTTAATGGCTGCAGATTTATCTCAAGTCCTCTTTTTGCAGATACTCTTGCTGTTTTTATTGATATCCCTTCTACAACTCTGAAGTGCTGAGTTCTTCTAAAAAGCTTTTGAAAATTTACCATAGATCTCCTGGTATCTTTTCTACTTGGCACAAAGAACTTCAGGATAGCAGTTGTGAAACAACAACAAAAAATGTTCAGCAGGATGAGGAAGCTCTTGTTTCTAGTGTTAAAAGGGGGAGAAATTCACACTTCTCTACCTAAACATTCTGTTAGGGTGATGCACTACCTCATATGCTATATTTCACAGTTTACCTAAAGTCATGGGAAGAAGGTAATTGTATGACTGTCTAAGTTTATCTTCCTGCTTTCTAAAATTTACCAACACTGTAATTCAAGCTTAAAGTTGCAATAATGCCGGGGTTCACTGTGAAAACTTCATATGACTCCCTAACTGTGGCACTTGCTGCTATATAGGGGAGGATGGGAAGGACTCCAAATTCAAAAAGGCATTTCTCATATTTTCTGGCAGTCTTTCTTGGGGTGGAACCTAGTAATTCCCAGGATCCAAGCATTACTGCTCTGGTAGTGTTTCTGAGTGAGTTTGCAGAAGGGGTGAAGAAAAGAGATTTCCACCATGAGAATGTAGGCAAGGAGAAAGCCCTGCCCTCTCTCACGTAACTATCATGGTTCTTTATTTTCTGCTGAAGATCCATGCTTCCCTCCCTCTCTGCTGCAATGCAGGGCAGTGTCTCTGGCAGTGTCTTGAGAAGGAGGGGCAGGGGCAGGGGCAGAAGGAGCATCAGTATCTCCCTGCCAAGTCAGAGGGGTGGCTAGGGCTCCATGTTCTGGTTACCAGGCAGGAAGGGTGCAAACCGCATTCCGTCTTGCAGGATTGCTCAGTCTGGTCCCACCTTAGGACCCCAAAGGGTCATGAACCTGGCATGACTTTTGCAGAAAAAAACAAGCTGTGAAAAAGGCTGCCTAGCATTTGGCCCACAGAACAGAAAATAGCATTATTGCTGGAGCAGGAGGAAGTATAAAATCCTAGAATACACTCATAAACATGACATATTTTTATTAAAGGTTTGATTTTCCAGTAAATCTTTCTTGACTCAAGTCTCTGTCATCATATGACAGTGTAAATGTTGTCAAAGCCAGAAGTGTCATTTGAAAAGAATAAAACAGGTAGAGCAGATAAATCACCTTTAATACTCCCCAGCGAATCATCAACTGTATTTCATATAATGTGCAATATATTCTTCAGACTTGCTGCACATCTCACTCAAAACCAGAGGTCACTATGCTGCACATCATGCCTGCTGGGGCAAAGTTACTGCAAAGTTCCTAGCTGCAACCATGAACTTTCTGTCAGTATAAGCCAAAGAACTTCTGAAAACAGCAAAATATCATCGTGCCCATTCTGCAGTTGGGGAAACTAAGACACAAACTGAAGAAACTTGTGCTAGATAATTTGGAAAGTTGGGGACAGCAACCTGAATAATACCACAAGCCCCTTAGTTTTATTCTTCCCCTTGTGTTAACACTGCCTGAGATACTAATTGACCAGAAAGGTGATATGACTTAGCACTTGGCTACTGAGATGAGAATGTTTTTCTGTTGTGTGGTTTTCTTAAGATACAAGAATGATTGGTTGAAATTAAGAAGGATTATATATTAACTCAGCTGGATGACTCATTGCATGAGAATGGAAATCTTACACAGGTTTATCTGTTTATTATGTTAATTCACATTTCTTCCATGCCACATGTCCTGTGGGCTCCCTGTTTGCCTCATCCTACTTGGTAAATTCTAATGGAAAGGTGAATTGTGAAAATGATGGAGGCAGGAGTCAAACTTGTGCACTAGATTGTACCAGACCTAAATCTGAAATGTTTTCATTCAGCAAAGAGAATTTTTCAGTTTGGAAAATATCCCTTCTAAAGTAAAGTGAAGGGAGGTAGTGGTGAGGCAGCAGAGCTGTTCAGCTCAAGTGTTTAAGGATCTAGATTCAGTAGGTGCAGTAGAATATTGGTAATAAATGTTGGTAATAAATATTGGTAATAAATAGTAATAAATGGTTAGCAATTTCTGCAGAAGGAAAGAAAACTGAAACAAAGTTCTGCAATGATGTCTTAGATTATGTGGGAGTTAGTGCTGCAGTTTGCTCTGCTTGATGAATCCTGTTGAAAGGACTGGTTCCCATGTTTGGCAGACAAGTGTCCATCTTCCATTTGGGTTCTTTGTTTTACTGTCAAATTGTCTTTTGTGGAGATATGCTGGGAGAGAGAATTTACTAGCAAGGACACAGCACTGCACTGGGTTATGACTGAGTTCAGCCCCAGCTAGGACCTCTGCATGGGAGAGCTGAGAAGCAGAGCCAGCTGAATGCCTTGAACACTGCATCAGGGGGCTCTGCAAGATGCTGTTGCATGATGAATGTGAGGTCAAGCACGGGTTAAAATTCTTAAATCATACTGATTCCTGGAAAGACAGTGACAAAACTCCTATTGACTTCATGAGAAACAGATTCAGACCACAGGTCAGGGTCACAAAAAGGCCTGTGACAGAGCTGGAACAGAAACTCTCTGACTTCTATTATTACCATAATAAAAAAATCCATCTTTCTTCCCTTTATGAACTGAAGCTCCTCCCATTCCAACACTTTTTTTTTTTTTCCTGAAGCATTTGGGACAGTTTATTTACGGTCCCAATTTACCTTGGTAGTTTGAATACTTCCCCATTTCCCAGGAAAATTTTCTACCTTCAAGTGACCCACATTATAAACTGCAGCTATAACAAAGGCCTTCCAGTGGGTGGGGGAAGGTTCATTTCTGTAGAAAAAACTGAGTGAAATCATAGTCTTTATTACACTTCATTTTCAGCCCTTACCTTTCTGTGGCCTCTGCCTCCTCAGTTCTATAAACTGGACCGTTATTGCCCTAAATCCTTAAACTGTCCTTTTAACCAGAGTTGCTTTACTATCCAGCCTGTACAGCATTCTCATCAAATCCAGTTTGTAAACATTCCTGGGGCACTCAGAGGACAAATGACTATATGTTTGGAAATACATTATAAAATATTTTATTTCCTGTAGCTTAATGGAAACTTAGGATGGTGTCCTAAGAAGAATTTATTTGACATTCTGAGAAGTCTTTTCGCCACAGAGGGCAATGTGTTGAGCATCAGCCTAGAGTGTATTCTAGGTTGCATGGGACTTTATTTACTAAGCACTGCAGAATATACGAGCAAGCCGGGGTAGACAGGAAACAAATGCATTCTTCATGTGTGCATATTGGATGTGTCCACTGGTGTGAATCTGTGGTTTGATGCAACTGTGCTTTTACAGGGTAGTTCTGATAGTGAGCTAAATAATGGTAAAATGGGCATTGGAGGGCTGTAGCTGTTTAGCTTTGGAAAAGCCATGAGGTTCTCATTTCAGAAGAGTGATTCTGGAATGTGCAGAAAATGTTCCCCTCCATGTTGGGGTTGCAGGGGGACAATTAAATCAGGAGGCTGTAAAGACAATAACTTTTCGCTTTCTCCTATGAGCCACCATCTTTCATGGGTGCTACAGATTTTTCTACAGACAGCAATAAACTTCCACTCTGGCACACATCTGAAACCAGCAGAACTGCATCTTCCCTGTGTAGTCATTTTATTCCTTCTCAGGAATTTTGTTTTTAATGACTCATCATTAGAAAAAAATGTTTATTTCTTGATAGAAAGCATTTTGTGGAAGAATATCAATGCCATGAGCCAATGCTAAGACAGAAAACCTTTAGTAGAAATTCAATTGCCAGGGAGATTCCTTGTTGCTTCATCTGCTGCACTGCTAAGACAAAAAAGATCCATTACGAAAAGTATTATCCTGGATACTCATTCTTACTTCTTTAAGACACTTTTCCTAGAAGACAGAATTATCCCAAAGGGCAAATATATAAAAATAAGAATATTTTTGAACTTAACATTTTAATGTTTGACAATGAACAACAGTTTAATATGCATTTACATAACCACTTTTCAGTTACATGTAAAACACAGTAGTGAAAAATGTTATCTGTAAAGTATTAAGTGAAAGTATTCCCAAATTAAACTCAAATATTTACCTACATGCAGCTAATGGTATGGCATCAATGAAGAATATTGTTGTCCAACTTCCTGACTCTGAGTGATATGTGATCACTTTGTTGTTATGTTTGTCCACGTTTATTACTACTCTGCCTTTCTGCACATGATTTCCTTGTGTGATCATAATCTTAGGGTGCCTAAGAGTATGACCGTTCTCTCCAGTAAGTACATTCAGTTTTCAGATGTTTCTAGGTGAAAACTTGAGCTATTTTTCTTACTCTTAAATGATCCTAAATATCCTGAACCTGGTCTTTTTGGCTTGTGTTCACAGCTGAAATTACTGTATTGTCACAAATACAGGGCTTGACCTCTTAGGCTATGCTTGATTTGCACCTATGGGACTGTAACTGTTTTTAAAATTGAAATTATACAGTAATTAATTTGTTGTTTCTTAAACAACAACAAAACCCACAAAACTTTTGTTAGAATGTTTTCAACACTGTGTGTCTTTTTTTGTTGTTTCTACCTCAAACATGAGGCTGTCCTTTGTTAAGAGTATGTGCTTGTGCTGTCACATAAAGTCAAACTTACAGGTCCCTGGCTGCTCTGGAAAAATAACAGTAATTCAGCTAGGGATTGAGCATCCCCTGAAACATGAGAGCTCAGATGTCTCCTGTTATCACTTTATCAAGCTCAGAGGAATCTATTGTCCTCACTAATTTATCCAGGTTTGTATTGCTGCAGGTGTACTTTCAGTAACAATGTTAACTCCTTCTGAAGGTTTTCCTCCATATTTCTAGTATACTTGTGTAGACAGAAATGTTAGAATTTATATTTTCCATGCTTTTTTTTTTTTTTTTTTTTTAATCAAAAATTTACCAGGGACATCTATCAGTGGTCATAATAGCTTAGGACAATATAGTTCCTTTTACTGTGGAAATATTTATGTTGTGTTGGGGCTTTAATGTACTTCAGAAAAATGTGCATGGTAATAGTGAGCTACAGAAAAGCTGTACAACCTCTAAGCTTGTGTACAGCAATCAAAGCAAACCTGAGTAGGGGTCGTAGAGGGCTCTCTCCAGCTTGCCTTGTCTTCCTTCAGTCTGTTGCTGCCACTACAGCAATTCTGGTCAGAGAAATATATGGGCAGAGAAGTGTTCGCAGTCTTAGTGGGTAAGCTTTCATGTGTTTAGGGCCCATGTGTTTAAAGCCCAGGGTATGACTTAGTGAAAGCCTGAGAAGGTACAAGGAACTGGGCAGGAGCATGTGGCAGAAGAAGGGAAAAGGCAAAACTGGTTTATTATAATTTATTGTTGACCGCTTTCCTGTGGGCTACTTGGGACTGTGTTGTCAGCCACATTTGGGGCAGACAGACCTCCCACAGCTACCAGGTTTCCCAGGAGACTCTGCTGTCCCTTTGCCATCCACTGAGGTTTGTGGTTCATGCACAGTTTAGTCAAGAAAGTCATATAATTCCCTATCACACCAAGGGATGACAACAGTGGTGCTCAGCACCAGCTCAGCTAATTCTTATCAACCCACACATGCTGGTGACTCCTGAGTGGCATCTGGGAAAAACTAAACAAGATCGTGATGCAGTTTGCCGTACTATTAAATTATTACATGTTCTTGGCACAGTTTAATCCTGGGCCAACTAGCCCTGTCCCAGAAAATGCATGGTTACTGTTCTTAGTCAGCACAGGCTACACAACAGCTACATACTGGCATTCCCAGTGTGTGGTTAGGATGAGCCCAGCATGTTTCTGAGGACAATGAATATGAGCTGTACCGTGCCAGTCATTCTTGTGACTGCAGTAGAGGGTGTGACCAGTTTTAATTGCAGATGCAGCCACTCTTTCCCATGCAGGAGAAAACGTGTCCATGAATATGTCCTGGCTGGCACAGATGAATGAACTCACTGCTCCGGGGAAGTGCCAGAGCTATCACACATATGCAGGTGATGCCTCTGCTTATGTCCATTGTTCCTGGCGCTGTGGCAAGAAATGTGTGGCAGCACATAGCATTTTGCCTCTGTGATGAGTGATATGGCTTGCTAATAACACTTTCTCCTTCCATAATTTTAAGCAGATTTTCTTTTCTTTATTTTTAATTTAAAGTCAAAAGATTTTTCATGGTGATGACGGACACATGACTAAGCAGTTTAGATCTCTCTGCTAGAAATCCCCGACCTTCTTCAATTGCTTAGAACTATGACAAGATCACACGAACCCATTTCTGTTTTTATGCCTGTTTATGCCATTAAAATTAATATAAGAGGTCTTGGGAGACTACTTAAATATAAATACTGAAAAGCATGGATATTTAATAGGTAAATTTCACTTTTAGAAAAAATACTATATGGTTGTTTTGTGTGTTTCTCCTTTTTTTTATATATTTGCTGCTGATCATATATTTGCTTTTGATTGAAAACTGGAAACACTGTTTTGAGGTATTTTTGCAAAGAAATTTCCTTTGGGTGTTTCTGGTACAAAGTTAATGGAATTGAATTTTTTCCCAACTCTAATATATACTTGCTGCTACAATACTGACTTGCAATTCAATATACATTAGTCCAAGTTATTCTCCATTACTTAGTTGCACAATTCCTTTAGAGGAAAAATATTGTTTTTAATTGGTTAATTTATTCCCCCTTCATAGATGGTATTGATTAATTAACTTTATTAAAAACAACAAAAAAAAGTATTTGAATCCCTGCTTTCTGTTTTTTTTTTTTTTTTTTTTTTTTTTTTTTCCTTCCTTTTGCTGTTTCTAAGTCAGTGCTAGCAACAGTAAAGTTCATGAGGCACCTTGTGGACTCAGACCTCAGTATTACAGAAATGTTCATTATTTCCTTGCTTTTGATTATGCAGTACCAAGTGAGAAAGACCACACTGCTTGTATACAAACAGAGATGTGAAAGATCTATAAATGTATACAGCAGAAAGTGAACAAAGAAACTGGGCTTGTTCTGGAGGAATGCAGTCCAGACTCTGTCACCCATTTTCTGTTTTAATATGCAAATATGTTCTGCTATTTGAGAAATTTTTTTCCTTTTATTGGTACTGCTTATGAAGTGAAATAATGCAGAGTTGCTAAAATCACCAAAATGATCCAAAGATGCTTAAGGCCAAGTCCTACACTGCACTGTGCAGTCAATTATTCATGGCTTCCTATAAAAATTATATCCAGTCATCCGATCCTTTTGCTAAGGTAATAGGGATGGGCCTTAAAATTCTCTTGGTATATTGACAAGGAAAATAGTCATTTGTTTTTTGACAGATTTAGTTGAAAATTGCCCACATCAGAATTCTAGGGCTCCTGGTGTCCTACAAGACCTGGATAGGTAACGTATATACATGATTCATGAGGATATAGTGATGGGGAACCCCTGCTTATTACTGAGCACACTGGATATTTACCTTTTAAAATTCTGATTTGTGGGACACACTCAGGTCTCTGCTGAGGTGAATGAAGCAGAGTCTGTGCTCTGTATGCAAGCCATTTCTTGTGTAATAGCACTGTAGATGTCACAACAGCAGCACAGCACATTTACTTGGGTTAATATACTTTTTGTCTAATTTCATATAATCCATAAGCCTTCACCAGTCCTACAAACTTCTCCATTTTATCATGAGGAGGTTTAAGCACTCTGTCTCACTTCTCACATGGATATCACATCCTTGGAAAATATTCAGTGTGACCTTAAAGACTCTGGGAGGCAAACATAACAGATGATGAAGACAAAAACCTTAAGATGAAAAAACCTTAAGATGAAAAAACCTTAGGTGGAATGTAGGCTACATGTCTATGTAGCAACTATCCATTCAGATTTTTTCTGTATAGATACGTTTATCCTGAAATAAGGATAGACATGTGCCTCTGAAGATATCCAGAAGAAGCCTTGCCTTTACAGAGCTAAGTCATTCCACGTCCCTCTTAGTGTTCACATCCAGGGAGACTCTGCTTACAAGAGATTTTTCAGCATCTTGAGATGATGTTTACAGGACAAGAAGCTCCAAAAAAAAAAAAAGCAGATAACATGACTATATTTTAAAAGAGTAAAGGAAATGTGTCTCTTTCTGTAATGACCAAATAGCTAAATGACTGTTGTTAGAAATGTGAGTTCAGATTTTATTTCCTTCTGTTACTTGAACATACAAACCCACATCTCAAAATATCTCAGTAGAAAAAGCCTGAACAAAGTAATTGTGTTGGCACTCAATATCTCTCCTGTTGAAATGAGGCAGAAAACAGCTGAAGGCTCAATTTAGAGAAAGAGTATGGATTAGGGCACTCACCTAGAATAAGCAAGACCTAGAATCTGTTTCTTGTAATAAGCATTGTCTGTAAAATTCTTGGATAAATTATACACAGTGCTAGATGTGGTAGCTGGACTCCTCTGAAAAAGAGAAAAGAGCTGACTGCCCAGGTCTTGGGCAGGTCCAGGCTGTTTCACAAACCAGGGCCATCTCCTGCCACCCTCTGCATTGACTTCTCTTTCAAAAAGGACACTAGTTAAAAGAAGGGACGTGGGCAACTCCCTTTGGGAAAGAGTTCACATCATGAATCTCAGAAATTTTCTCCTGAAATTTTGAGGTCTGGAATGGAAGACTATGTGCTTTGTTTCAGGCTGATCATGTAGTGAATGGGCCTTAGCATGCTGGCTCTTTGGGTCAGTTCCTGATTCTCCCACATCTAACATTTTATTTTGTCTCCGTAACAGTGGCTCAGGAAGCAGGTTAAATTTTGACACACATACACACTTGTATGCACATGGACATACAAACTGCCTAACGTTTAAGCAGCTTGCAGTCAATGCAGCTAGGATTCTTAATGAAAGTCTGGCATGAGACATTTCTGGAAAGTACAGAGATGCATAAGCGTTTATTTCTGCTTCTGCCTGTGAAAGACACTGAGAGTAGTGACTGCTGCTTAGTGGTGGGTGCTGAGGAAGGGAGCTGCATGTAGGCAATGAGATAAAACATCAGATGGATCACTGGCTGATTCAGGATGCCATTTTGGCTTAATCATATGGGACAAAGTAGAAACACATAATTATTTGTTCTTTGTTTATTTATTTTTACCTGAGAGATGAATAAAGCAGATTGATAAAGACAAAAATTCTCTGTTTTAGAGAAAGGTGCTGTAATAGTGGCTGGGCTGGAGTTAAAGGAGATATGCTTTTGTATAATCTAAGGTAGTTCTGCCAATTAAATCCTCACATTATAGCAAGTGTTCCTTGTGCCTTTTGAGGCAAATACATTAAAAATGATCTGAGGCGATCTTCTTCTATTCCCTGTAACAAAATAATGCATCCATAAGAGTCTGATCACTTCAAAGTTGTTTTATACCATTAACGTTATTCTTTAAACATTTTGGAAAAAAAAGCCTCTGTTTCCATCATATGTTCCTTTGACATACAAAAAAGAAAGGATTATAGGGTACACAGGCAGTTTGGTCCTCCCTCCACCCTTGTTTGGGGTCCACCAAACAAGAACCTATTGTAAGAACCCACATAAGATTCTTTAAATTTTCACTTTCATAGGCACTCAGTGGAACACAGACATCTATTCTAGCAGGCATCAGCAAATGTTATTTTTCTCTGTCAGGCATAGGTCAGTCCTTTCACTGTTTTTATTAACTTTTTTTTCCTTTTCTTTTCTTTTTTTTTTTTTTTTTTTTTTTTTTCCCAGTAGTGTTAGGGGCTTTATTATTGTTATTATTATTTCTGAAAACTACTTCAAATAAATGTGGATATTATGTGTCTTATTTGATATCTGCCAGCCCTTCCAAAATAATATCAGCTCTGAATTGTACTCTGTAGT
Organism: Cygnus olor; assembly: GCF_009769625.2. Taxonomy (NCBI): domain Eukaryota; kingdom Metazoa; phylum Chordata; class Aves; order Anseriformes; family Anatidae; genus Cygnus; species Cygnus olor. The sequence goes on from NC_049171.1 coordinate 39,998,010, forward strand.
TGCCATCTTAATGACCATCAATAGAGCTGTTAAGTAAGATTAGACTTAACATGAAGTCATGAAAACTTTAGATTCAGAAACAATATGATCCTCTTACATATTTATTAGTTTAGGCTAGAGATGTTTGAATAAAGAAAAGCAGCAGACAATAATTTTTCAGGTTAATGTAAGTCAGGACAATATTAAATTACTGTACATTCCCATTGCTTCATTTATTCAAAGTACAGAACATAGCATTCTTCTTCGCATTTCCATGATATCAGAAACAACAAAGAAGCAGATTAACATCCGTGTATAATAGGACTATTTTTCTATTAGAGGTTTCTATGACACTGAGTTTGTGATGTCTGTAGATGGTTAAAGCCATGTGGTTATGTGTGGCTGAATATTTGCTTTTATTTTTACTTTTTACAATATATAGATGTAAAAATGAAAATTGCCTCTCTCTGCTAATACAGATTTCTAGCAGAGACTGTGCTAGACTTCTTAAAAATATTTCCATGTAATATGTAAGGAAGTGATAAAGACTAGCATCTCTCCTCTGTGAAAGATAAAGATCATCATGTTTCCAACATAACATTTAAATTAACATGCTTACGGTGAAATCAGGGACCTGTTTGTATTCTTTCTGCGCCACTTACCTATAAGCTAGGTACTTAAGACTGTCTTCATCAAATACTAAGAAAAATGTGTTCAACTATTTCCCATGGTTAAGCAATCATGTATAGTTGTATATTAACCCAGCTCACGTGCACTCAACAAAACTATATTGGTTTATAGCAGCTGAAGATCAAGTCTTACTACTTTGAAATGTAGAGTTATCCACACAGCTCACATTAACAGTAGGTTTTAAAAATGCTTACATTTTTGCGTTTGTTAAAAAGGAAAACAAGACTTTCAAAGCACTCAGCATTGCCCCAGTCTCACTGAAAACAATAATATTTTTATCGATGTTGTCAACTAAAACCAAAGTTAGGCGGATGCTGAGTGTTTTAGATATTCTCATTCCATACCTTTTCTGTGTGTAGCAAATGTATGAATTAAATGTATGGATTCTTCATCTACATCTCCTGCATCCTTAAAAAAAAGAAAGGACCAGAAAATAAAATTTAACTTATTAACTAATTTGTATAAAATCAAATAAATTAAGATCAAAATCCCCAAACAAAGGGAAGACAGATGTTAGTGAGTAGGTTCTCAAATATCAGTAGCACAATTTCTCACAGACTTTTTCACATGTGGTGGTTGAAGTATGAGATCATCCTTCCTTCCACAGAGTCCTGGTGAGTATTCATTGAGCATTTCCTGAGGAATGGGGAGCATTTGTATGTAGGTAGGAGAGATTTCTACCATGAACCCAGGCCCAGAAGCTGCATGTGAAATATCTGCTTAGATTATTTAGTCTATGTCACTCCAGATGCAAAGTCATCTTTGGCCATGTTTACTCAACAGTATCTAAGAGCAGATGAGATCACTGTGTACATCATTGCTTGGTTTCTATGAGAGAGAAACCCAACTGACAAGCTAAAGGAGAGCAGTGTTGATTGCCAGCATATTCCCCTATCTGGATGACAGAGATGGCAGAAATACTGAGCATATAAATGTGTAGAGCTTTTTAGGATGTTTCTGAGTTATTTTTAGTTAAATAAGATGAAATTCTGCCTGTTTTCAATAAGAATAGAAACTGTCCTGCTGGAAACCAGATTCTGCATTTGATTTCCTTTATTGTTTCATCTGCTAGCCTTAATTTACTTGTGATTGCATGTGACAGCACTGGGGCTGAAGAAAAAAGAATAAGAATATATAACCAGAAGAATGAAGATTCAGATGCAGTCTTCCTTGTTAAAAAATTCTGGACTTGTAGAAATTCTGGTTTCTTCCATTTATGATATGAAGCCTGTAGCCTTTTCTCATCATGAGGACATTTCTTGAGAAACTTTAACTAAGTGACCTGTGGTTTATCAAAAAAAAAGTATAGCTTTTGGATGGGGATTGTTCTCTAAAAAGGCATCCTCTAGCATTTTAGGGTAGTGTCATCTAACAGGACACATCCATACCTTCCTTGTGCCTCTTAAAGCTTTCACTGATCTCAGGTAAGTCAGTATTCCCCCTGGCCTCTTGGTAGCCTTAGACATTTTGAAAATGACAGCATTTTTATATTGACTATCCCCTGCTGTTCCTTTCTCTTTTACAGTCCACAGCAATGCCTTATTTGAAAAGGTGCTGATGTGGCAAAACATGGACTGCTAGGAAAAAAATAACTCATTGACTGTGCTCTCAACAGCCTAGGTGCAGATAGTTTAAAATATTTATTTACAATAATGTTTCCTTTTGTTTTTAACCAGGTTAATTCCTTGTGTTTGATTAATGCTTTTTAGGAATAGAATAAAGTGACCATACATTCACTTTTCTTCTTAATCATCATTGTGGTATTCTCTTTTTTTTTTTTTCCTAGGGCTGTTTTAATTTAGCTGAATTTGCTTTTCCCCCATAGACTGCTTTCTACGTGCTGACTGTAAAAAATATTTTGGAAAGCTGCCTGGTTTCTCTCTAGAGCCTGATGTAAAGTCTTCAAAGTAAGATTAAGAGTTGTTTGTTCATTTATTTATTTATAAACAGTGTCTTCAAGAGGGGGAGATGGATCTTTTATTACAGAGATCCTGAATTTCTAGTTGAAGTCTTCTAAAGTTGCAGCCTCATTGCATCTTTTATTCAATAGAAACTGAATTTGCCCATTAGTTCTAGACGGATCATCTGCTAGAGTGCAAGAATCAGCAAAGTTGCAGTCAGTTAATGTTTTCATTGCTGGCCTTATTAATTGATTATTGATTTTATATTTCATGAAGAAATGCAGAATAATCTGGAAAAGTGAAGGTGCTCTGTGTATTATCTCTCATCACAAGAGTTGGAAGTGCTTTGGAAAAGTACTCTGGAGCAAGTGTAAGAAATACTTCCTGATTAAGTATTGTTGCTGTGGCTTAGCCCCGGTAGGCAGCTAAGTACCACACAGCCACTTCCTTGCTCTCCCCGGTTGGGATGGGGAAGAGAATCAGAAAGGTAAAAGTGCAAAAAGTCATGGGTTGAGATAAAGCCAAGTTTAACAGGTAAAGTAAACTCCTTCTTTGCCCCAGCTTTTATTGCTCAGCATGACGCCATATGGTATGGACTATCTCTTTGGTCAGTTTGGGTCAGCTGCCCTGGCCTGTGTCCCCTCCCAGCTCCTGGTGCTTCCCCAGCCTCCTTGCTGGCAGAGCAGCAGAAGAAGCCGAAAAGTCCTTGGCTCTGTGTAAGCACTGCTCTACAACAACTAAAAACATCAGTGTGTTATCACCACTATTTTCATCAAAAATCAAAACCACAAAAATCATACGAGCCTCTACGAAGAAAATTAACTCTATCCCAGCTAAAACCATGACAGTTGTATACTGTCTACCATTCATCTAAACTCAAACTCATCAAATATATCCTAGAATAGAATAGAACAGAATGGTCCACTTGGAAGGGACCTACAATGATCATTGAGTCCGACTGCTTGACCACTTCACCATTAACCAAAAGTTAAAGCATACTAATGAGGGCATTATTGAAATGTCTCTTGAACACTGACATAGAACAGTGGCATGGAACATCAATCACCTCTCTAGGAAGCCTGTTCCAGTGCTTGACAATTCTTGTGATCTAGAATCTTTTCCTAACATCCAGTTTGAACCTCCCCAGGTGCAGCTTTGTGCCATTCCCTTGCATCCTATCACTGGTTACCAGGGAGAAGAGATTGGTGGCTTTCTCACAATTTCTCCCCCTCAGGAAGTTGTAGGCAGCAATGAGGTCATCTCTCAGCCTCCTTCTCTCCAGATTAGGTAAACAAAGTGTCTTCAGCCTCTCCTCACATGACATGCCTTCCAGCCCTTTTATCAGCTTGTTGTCCTCCTCTGGATGTATTCAAGTATCTTAACATCCTTTTCTATATTGTGGAGCCCAGACCTGCACCAGTATTCAAGGTGAGGCTGCACTAACACTAAATATAGCACTATAGGGAGAATCACGTGATTTCAATCCCGTTACAGTTAATAAGTTTTCCTGATAGCTACAGGAAAGAACTGAGGTTTGAATCTGTGTTAATCTGAGGTAGAATTAAGTTTTATTTTTGCTTCATATCTCCAAAATGTAGTTGATGAAGATTTGCAAGACCGTCATGGTTATCAGTTGTTTAGCTTTTCCATTTAGAAATCTTAGAATTCTCAGTGTAAGTGATACTGTGATGTCTTTCTGAGGCAGGGAAAAAGTATTCCTCAGGGCAGTTCCTCAGGGAAGCTACTCATGTTTGGGGGCATGACTGGGTAGGATTCAGTTTGAGACACTGATATTACTGCATCTGCACATAAGCAGTCAGAAAGAAACGGTTGATCTCCTCATTCCCAATTATGGCTTAATTAAAACACCAAGGCTTTTGTGATGTGGATTACCTTCTTCCTTTTTCATGGAATCCAAAGTACATGCTTTTACGAATACAATCATGTTTAAAAGATTAAAACAGAAAAAAATAGCTTAAAGCTACTGATATTCTTCACCTTCATGTCAAGTAAGATGAAAGGACTATATGGTACTGGAATAGCTCATCATAATTAAATGGTTTACATATTTTAAATATTGATAGTCTTTTAGAATTGTCAGAGAAAACCATAGAATCACAGAATCGTTAAGGGTGGAAAAGACCTCCAAGATCATCTAGTCCAACCATCCCCCCAACCACCGATATTACCCAGTAAACCATGTCCCTAATCACCACGTCCAACCTTTCCTTAAACACCCCTGGGGATGGTGACACCACCACCTCCCTGGGCAATCCATTGCAATGCCCGACCACTCTTTCTGAGAAGAAATGTCTCCTAATTTCCAACTTGAACTGCCCCTGGTGCAACTTGAGAACATTCCCTCTTGTCCTAAATCAGATACACTGCTAATCCACGGGCCTAATCCAGTGGCTGCAGAAAACACTGGGCAGACTGGCAACATGCTTTTCACTAGAGAGAAAGTTCTTCCTAAAGAACATATAAACTCAAATAAGAAAAAGTTTATAAATGCTTCTGAGCAAGAAACAAGCAAGAAACATAAAATATAACATATCAATATAGAAGCTAGGAATGGTGAAAGCTCATTGTTTTTATTTGTAAAAGTAAGGTGGGAAACAAATAGCCACTGAGACTGTATGTTGCAGTTTTGAGCTCTAAATTAGGTCTGGAAATGAATTGCTTTCTGAAACTGTTTTAAAGAGAGATGATATTTTGTTGAATGTTTATTTTTTAAAGAAAGAAACTATCATATTCAAAAGTTATATCAATAGAAATGCAACTAAAAAATCAAAATATCCCCACATTTCCTTTATGCAGTTTTACAAGTCATCCATCTTCCCAATTTTTTTGTCATTCAAGATGTGATTGAACAAGAACAAATGTAAATAGCCGAACTCAAAGGGTACCATTTTGAAATTATTGAAAAGAAAATTCATGTTGGCTCCCAAAACCCATTTTTGACTGATAAACATAGATATCTTTTTGAGTTTTTAGACTGTTTTACTAAAAATTTTGTGTACCTTGCAGAGTCTCAGCAGTGGAAACATATTTTCAGTCCTGTTTAAAACAACACTATGTGGGCTGTTTGTTTGCTAATATATATATTACTTTAATCCTAGCAGACAAAATGAAACTGTTCCATTTGTTTTATTTAGACTGTGATATTCATCAAATAAGGTGATAAAGTCAAGGTTATAAAAGTTGAACAGAAGTAAATGTTTTACACTAAGTGTTATTGAGTCTGAAAGAAGTAATGGTATCTTTATTTATTGCAATGTCTGTGTGAGAATGAAAGATTTTACAATTATTTTGACCATCACACTTAATTGGAATGAGAATGTGCAAATTTTCTGTTAGAGTAAAACAGATGGAAGTACTATAATACAGTTGCAATTTTGTCTGTGTTAATTCCTCTTTATAAGCCTGAATCTTCACCTCATTACCTAACATTAATGAATACACGCCACACAAGGTTCAGCTAAGGGAAACAATAAAGAAATAAATGCACAAACTAAAGCAGCAATGAAATTATCATCCGAAGAAAAAAACTTACATGATTCACCATGTCAGTAAAAGTACAGGAATAATTGGTTATATGGATCACTGCTCCTGCTGTGATGTATCAGAAATCACTGGATCAATCTCATGCACACATATCCCTGGAGTGAGCATGACTAGGAGAACAATTGCTTTCCTGCAAAACCCTGAGAACATTTGTCTCCATCCACTGGCAGTTTCATAAATAATGTCATGTCTTAAAAACACGTGGACTAAAAAATTTCATTTTAGACTGCATTCAGCTACCTCTATTACTGTATCAAATGTCTTCAATTCTGTTAACTTTAGCAATGCAGGCCATAGTTATGGTGGGTACTAAAAAATGCAAAGAGGGTGAGAAACATTTTAAGTGGTTGGGACTGACCTTGGAGATGTATCCACTTTTTCTTTTAATTTCATTGCTGCCAGTAATCGCCTGATTTAGGCATTCGAGGTGCCAGGTTAAGTACTGAGGTTATATGGGTAAGTCTGGACTTGGCCTTAACTGAGATGCTAAATGTAAATGTTGTAAATATAAACTGACATCCCAACTGAGGCTAGAATGTGTTTGAATTTGTATGTGGGAATATGCTGCTCTAGCTTGTACAGAAAATGAGCTGAGAAGGACACTTTTAAGTGGTGTTCATTTCAAGTGCATGGTATAGACTAATATGCCTACACTTACCAGGACCATTACCTTGTACCTTACAAAGCTGATGGCGATCTCTTTGGTTTTAAATAGTTACAAGATTTGCATCGATAATGCTTAACCATAAAATTTGCTCTTACAAACATTGGGTCTGTTAGAAACTAGAGTTAAAAAGATGGTTCCACATGCCTGCAAGTAGAAAATAACTCAGAAGCAGCAGAAGGGTCAGTTTTCACTAAAAGTCAGAAAAGTGTGCACTCCATTTCACAACTCTCCCATGAACTGGAAGAAGCAGTTTTTGTTTATAGGTAATGTGAGAAAGTAGGCTGAGTGCTTTTTTACAATAGCCATTTAATCAAAGTAGCAGAAGGTAGTAAAAGCATTGAGACTCATGATTTATTGAAAGATCAGTGATTGATTCATTAGCAAGTTATGTACCACTTGTGTGAGCTTGTGTTAGAGTTTATTTACCAAAAGTGTAAAACAGCCTTACACATGTTAGCTAGAGCTGTGCTTTACACTGTCATTTAGTTTTTCTTTATCTACCTCCCAGAAGGAACCCCACTGTAGTGATTGTGTAATATAAAGAAGATCAATCAGCCGAACACAATTTAATTTTAACTCTGTTACTTCCAAGCTCAATAAAAAACTATAGATTCAAAAGGTCATGGAAAGGTTGTTCAAAATGTAAATTACATATCCATTGGTTATTTTAGCATAGTTTTAAAAATAGTAGTAATAGGCTTGTCATGAGAGGTAGAGAGAAGCCTAAAGGACTATGGGCATGACAAAGAGCAAAGTCTAAACTTTAGAAGAGCAAACTTCCATCTGTTTAAAGAATGAATAGATGAGATCCATTGGGAAACTGTCCTTAGGGACAGAGGAACTGATCAGAGCTGGAAACTCTTTACAGACACTTTCCTTAGAGCACAAGAGCTCTCCATCCCCACGTGTAAGAAATCAAACAGGGAAGGCAGGAAACTGGCATAACTAAGCAAGGACCTGCTGGACGAGTTTGAGAAATGGGCCCATGTGAACAAAATGAGGTTCAGCAAGGCAAAGTGCAAGGTGCTGAACCTGGGTTGGGTCAATCCCAGACATGAGTACAGACTGGGTGAAGAACTTACTGGGAACAGCCCTGCAGGGAAGGACTTGGGGATTCTGGTGGACAAAAGCTTGACATGAGCCAGCAGTGCATGCTTGCAGCCCAGAAGGCCAACTGTATCCTGGGCTGCATCAACAGAGGTGTAACCAGCAGGGAAGGGAGGTGATTGTCCCCCTCTGCTCTGCCCTTGCAAGGCCCCACTTGGGGCCTGCATCCAGGTCTAGGGATCCCAGCTCAGGAAGGATGTGGTCCTCTTAGAGTGGGTCCAGAAGAGGGCTATGAAGATTAGTGGGCTTGAGCACCTCTCTTACGAAGACAGGCTGAGAGAGCTGGGGATGTTGAGCCTGAAGTATAGAAGGCTCCAGGTAGATGTCACTTGCCTTTCAGTACTTAAATAGGTCTTATAAAAAAGACAGAGTGACAGGCAGATAACGATAGTCAAGGAGGAAAGGTTTTAAACTAAAAGAGGGTAGGTTTAGATTAGATGTCAGGAGAAAATTCTTCATTCAGAGGGTGGTGAGACACTGGAACAGGCTGTCCAGAGAGGCTGTGGATGCCCCATCCCTGGAGGTGTTCAAGGCCAGGTTGGATGAGGCCCTGGGCAACCTAATGGGTGGCATCCCTGCCCATGGCGTGGGTAGAGGTGGAAATAGGTGAGCTTTAAGGTCCCTTCCAACTCAAACAATCCTATGATTCTAGAGGATTTTCTGAGTTTTGATTTGTAGTTTGTTTTGTTTTGTGTAAAACACTGTAACATAAGGATTGTGTATCATCCAAATGATAGTAACGACTGGCAATAAAAGACATTACAGTATGTTAAAACTGGCAATTAGTTAAACAGGGTATTTTTTTTGTGTTTTAATGACCGTGCAATAAACACTGGAGCAGTGAAAAAGGTTCATGGGATCGAAGATATGAGCTAAAATTAAGGATCAGTTAAGTCTGTCAAAACTTTATGCAGCATGCTTCTCTGTTGCTGCATCTATTTATTTTGCAATTCAGAAAGAAAGGAGATCTCCTCTCCCTCCCAGGCTACACCTGAAAATACAGATTGCTATATTGCTCTGTATTTAAAAGCTACACAGAAAACCAGAGGGTTGACTTTTACAATATATTTATTTCTTTAATTTTAACACAGAAATCATTTTCTCTCCCTAACAAGACAAAGTTACCCCCCTTTTTTTTGCCACATTCACTCAGATATGTGTAAGCTATTTCATATAAATGTTAGGAGCCATTTTAAATTCCTTGTTATCAGGCACGGATATCTGAGACAGTAGTCCCATGAACTTATGAGGTGGGCACACCAGCATGCCCAGTGCAAGCATGGTTTTAGAGAGGAGTGGTTGCCTTTTAGTTCCACAATCTTTGTATTTTTTTCCTGATTTACATTCAGCTCTTGTACTCACTTTCTGCAGAAGCACTACATAATTTAGTGTAGGGAAGAAAGCACCAGACTAGCTCTACATACAGTAAAATTCTTGTTGGTGTATGTTATTTTTTCTCTGCCTAGACAAGGATAGGGGAGGCAGAGGGGATGAAATAGAAACATGATTATATCTCACCATTTGTTTGATTTTTTTTCTCATCATGAATAAGTTCTTTCCTTGTGACCCCTGCAAAATGGCATTACTATTAGATGGTAAGTGAACAGACCTCTCTAAAAATATAACACTTTAACAAATTGTTTAGCAATGTCTGCATGCAGCCATCAGGAAAAAAAAAGAAAAAAAAAAGAAAAAACTGATGGGAATGACAGAATTTCAATACAGAATGTGAAAGTATTAAAATAATCTGTGGATTGACTGGAAAAGAAAAGCCTGATTAAATTTTCCTGATAGCTTCTGAGGCAGAAAAAGAACCAGACATCTCTGTGTCTATATTTATTACTGAAACCTCTGTTCATTCTTCCTGGCCACTGTAATAGAGGGGGCATATCGTCTCCTCTTGGGAACTGAGAGGCTCAGCCTGGAAGATATTGTCGCTGTTCTGCTATTGAGTCTGATTTTCTGTTTTTAAGAGAGAATGGGAAAAGTGTTCTCAACCTTTGCTCAAAACTAAAAATAAACCTGCTAACTCTCTTACCCCTCTTTGCAGGGATTAGAAGCACTGAAATACTGTAAAAGAGGAAGTTTTTAACATTCTGAAGTTTGGGCCAAATGGTGTTAAGGCAGATCAAGCAGTGTCTAAACTTCATTTCTGGAACAACAACAACAAAAGAGTGGAGTCATTCAGATAAGCATCCACGTTATCTTTTTTTTTTTTCATTTTAAACAGAACAAGCTTTTTAAGATTCACTCATCACTAATTCACATCAAACAACTTAAGAGTCATCTCAATCTTGGTCTAATAATATTTGATACTTTTTTCTTTCATTCTCATGGTTTCACCAAAATTTTGTCACAAGACAAAACTGGGTGAATAGAGGTAGGAGACATAAAATATTATATTTCAGCTTTAAAAACTTTTTTATTGAAGGTGACGGTAAAGGAATTTGAAAAAAAAACAAAAAAAAGCAACACTAAATTATCTATATAACCACTACACTATCTGCTAAATGGAGACATTTTCTTGTTTTCTTTTGAATAAAACTTAAATTGAAATCTTTAACCTGATTTAGACACAGAAGGCAGGACTCCATTTTCTTACCTTCTTGCGTGTACGGTATGGATAGTTGAATTTGAGGCTGGCACTCTTCATCTGGCGCATATAAGGTAGTCTACTATATAGTAGATTACTAGTATATTAGTTATTTGTCTTAAAGTGAAAACAATTTTTATATGAGAAAATGAACTTACAGTGGCTAGCTGAGACATAGAACCCATTATAAACATATATGTTTGATAAAATGAATCTTTCTAATGATACCTATTTGCCATGGACATGACGTACACAAACTTCAAATCTCTCAGCATTCTGTCAGCAGCTGAAAAGGAAGCCATTTTATCGTCAGCATAGTGGAGACTAAAGCCAAATCTGCGTTAACATTATAGCAGTTAGGGGATAAGATTTTTAGTGACAGTTTTATACTGAGAAAACCAGCAATATAAGTAATTATATTCACAACTTCAACTTTTATGTGCATAGACAACATAAAATACATTTGCATAATATCACTTTTTCTAGTATAGGACACACCTCTTGTAAGAGGAATTTCCATTTCATTGAGAAGCCCCATCTAATGGAGACAAGCACTAAAAGAGAGATGATAATGCTTTCTCCAAAATGTGGTTTGTTATGATTATTTTGTCCTGGATTTGACCATCTTAAAGTATTTTGTTTAATGATGTTTACTTCTTCGTGGCAAGAAGACAAAACAAAACGAGACACTGACTGGCCTGGGAAGCAGTGTGAATGAAGTAGTCACTCAGGGAACAGTGTACTTCTAGAAGACTTTTGTAGAAAAATATTCAATTTATTAATTACCTCTTGCAAGAAAGCAGGTAAGACTCAAGAAAAAAAGCAAAACAGCCCTATGCTTCTAGAAAAAATAAATAAAATCAGAGAGCTTTCTGATTTTCTCTCCAAATACTGAGTTAGACTCATGTTTTTAAATGCCACTGAAATTTCATTATGGTAGGATTGAATTTCTGGGTGGCAGGATTTAAAAGTTTTTAAATGTAGAAACCCACCAAATCCTTCAGAAAGTGTAGTGAGAGCTCTGATCTTTTCCATTAGGTATTCATTATTACTATAAGATGTTAAATGTGCTGGGACTGTTCTCTAACACTGAGACCAGTTCCTTGGAATGGCACCATGTCCACATCTTTAAACTCTCTTAATCTCCAAATCAAATGGCTGCATGAAAAATGACTATCTGAAGTGCCAACTTGTGCCTTTAGCTGTTTGTACAGTGCTTGTTGACTTGACCCAACACTATGTTAGAGAATGTGTTTAAATGGTATAGTCATTTGGCATTTGGGTACCAGTATCCATCATGGAGCTCATTACTTTTTACCTAACACTTTTCAAATATATTATACTACCATGATAAAGATTCCACACAAGGTGATGTTTCTGGAGTTGAAGATCTTGTGAAAAACAATAGTGTTAACTCTTTCCTACCTGTACACACAGTAACTGTAACAGCTTTGGACAACCAAATACCTAAATGGATAATATGCACATTTTCTTCCTCATAGTCCCAAATATGCAGAATTTCTGTTTTAATTTAATTTAATTTAATTTTATTTTATTTTATTTTATTTATTTATTTATTTCCTTCTAAACATTGGATGTGAGAGAAGCTACCTATAGGTAATTGGGTATAAATCCTAGCATGTGCTATGAAATGTAATACAATGAAATGTATTATGTCACAAAATAGTGGGACACAGGAAGAAAGTTAGCTAAACAAAAGTGTAAAAGAAATTACAGATAAGTGGAATATTATCTCCCTTCTAGCATTTTGCCAATGTACTAAGGCTATGTCACTGCTTTTGTGCACCATGCCATGGGATTTTTAGCAATTAAAATGACAAGAATTTTCAGTTTCATGTCTGGCAAATGAACAACACCAAACAACTTTCATACATATGAAATAGTAGTTATACTTTTCTTGACAGAGAAGGAGGACTTCAATAAAATGTCTTGTCTTTTCTCCTATAACCCCCCTGTATTTTCTCTGGAAGACTGAATGATTTCTTTCTCCATGTATTTTTTGAATTCTGGATGATGTTGGTATGGATTTTCTTCATTTTTGTAATATCTTTGTGAATAAAAGTCCAGTAATTTCTGTAATAGTTTTTGTTTAAGTTCCTACTACTTTAAGGAAAATATTAGGTTGCTGATATTTTTAGGTGGAAACATCTTGTTATCATGGATTGAATGTAGCATAGGAAAAACAGAGCTTGTTTCTGGATATCTCTGTGGATGCCTGGCATTTGAGCACTGGAAAAAAAAATTTAGGGGCAGAAGAACAGGAAATATATATTGCCATATAAATTGTAGAGACTTATCAAAACGCAGGGAAATGGAAGAAGTGATGAACAAACACGTTTCTTATAGAAAATAGATAAGGAGAGGAGAAGGTGAGTGGCTTAACTTGACCATCCAAGTTTAAAACGGAAGGTTTGAGGTCGAAGGAAATGGTTATTTGAATGACAAGACATAATTTAGAGGAGAAGCATCATTGACAACCGTGGAGAACATTCAAAGGTGCAGAGAAAGGAGAAGGGTGAAAAATCAAAGTCAAAGTTAGTACAGACATGCACATTTCTTATGCTACTAAATAGAGATTGACAGAGCTTTAGAATTCACTCTGTATATTACACCTGTCAAATGTGCATGAAAATGCCAAGCCACAGACAGGACAATTAATTCCCTTAGTGGGATTTCAGAAAGTATGTATGAGCTTCTTGGGAATATGCGAATGGAAGTGAATAGCACTATATTTAACACCCGCAGTCCCCAAAGTTCAAGTTAGTGCTTAAAATCTTCCCTTCCCTGAGAAATTAAGGGCAGGTGCGAGTCTGCATTTGGCTCCCCTCACAGCAGAATCTATCAGGGAAAGGTCAATGACATGTGTAACTACCTGCTGGCCACTTATACCTCCATCCAAAGAGGCTCTGCTTTTCCTCTATGTTCACAGCTCGGAGGGGTACAGTTGATTGGCTTTCCTTCTGTTCAGTTCCTCTTCTTTGATTTACAGCAGTCTTCTACACCCTTTTCACAGGTCCTTTTCTAACTTCTCTGATAAGGGATTTCTCTGTGTCCAATTAGTAAGGCTAGTGTATCAGGCTGGAACTAGATAATTAAAAGAATGAAAAGAAACACAGTGACCTTGGTTCACAAACCTCCATGGGCAATTTATAAAACTTTAAAGGATTCAAGAAAATGTATTAATATTATTATTTTATCTCTTGTTCATCAGTAACAGGGTGATTGTTCTTCCATAACTTCAACACCTCTCTAGAATCAAGAAAAAGCTGAATTTTCTTTTTTTTTTTTTTAAACTGCCCTTTTGATAATTATAGATTTCTAAGATAAAAATGCACTTTTCAAGTTTGAAAATGATGGGTTGACTTTACTGTATTTTATTTAAAAGTATATCATTGATTTATTTTATTTTATTTTTGTAAATCCAGAGAAATGGAAACCACAAAAAGCAGGAAATCCCACGTTTCATTTTATCTTGCCCCTTCGCAGATTTCATTTAGAAGGAGCAAGAGAGAGAGATGTGCTTCCTGGGGTAAAAGAAGCATTGTGATATGGCACATATTTGTCTTCTCCATCTATGCAATTTAAATAAACACTAATTATTGTGCCTTTAATGAAGGATGGGCATTTGATTATACACAGTGACAGCAAGTAATGGGGGAAATATATTTTTTAGTCTGGGAATCCCTCTTATCTAGATGTAACCATCTAAAGGAGAGATGTGTTTTAGTTACTTAGGTTTCTGTGATAGTCAGAAAAGGGAGATAGGCAGAGCCATGCTGAGCTATTTTATCTGAGGACTAGTAGCAAAAAAAAAAAAAAAAATATGTCAAGGAAAGACTCTCTAGAAGTGTCCTTCTCTCTGCCTGGCTGCTTGTCTCTCTGACAATTATTAATGTAACCCAGATGGCCAGCTTAGATTAGATGCTTAATTTTTAGTTGTCTAAAGTTAGGGAGGACAAAATCCACTGTGGAAGACTAGGCTGATATACCATTGCATTTGCATACAAGTATAAAGAGGTGTTTTGAGGTCCTGGTAAATTGTTTTATAGACATGAATCTGTGTTTTACGACTTTTCTTTTCTTTTCTCTTCTTTTCTTTTCTTTTCTTTTCTTTTCTTTTCTTTTCTTTTCTTTTCTTTTCTTTTCTTTTCTTTTCTTTTCTTTTCTTTTCTCTTTTTTTTTCAAAAAGCACTTCCCTAATCTCTTGTTTTCAGACATGTAGGTCAACAGATGGCAAAGAAGGAAGGATAATACTTATTACTGAAGACACAGCCTTGGCTTTCCAGTAGTATTGAATTATTTAGGCTCTGCTTTTGAGTCTATTTGATTCCAGGTATCATGTTGTGTTCTATTTGCTAGGTAAATTTATCTTTCACTCCTCTGTATGTGAGTCTCTCCTCTGTGCATGTGAGTTTTCACGTGTGTATGTTCATTTCATGAAAACTGCTCAAAAAACTAAATCTAGCTACATGGGTAGAAAACAGATAAGAACAAATTTAATATTTCTCTTCTTAAAAGACAACAAAAAGACCATCTCTGGGTTTTTGCTCACAAACTGTCTGCTATATGAAAGCATTCCCATTTCAGCTGCAGAGGAATAGAATTTATCCACTTCCAGATAAGGCACCTAACTCACAAAATTAAAAACTGTTATGCTCTTAATTCTTTATAAAGGCGCCTGAAAATTGATAGGGTGCAAAGATCTCTTTCCAGAAATCGGCATTAAAATATTCCTGGCTCTACTCAGATGTCCCCATGTGTATATACCCAGAGGCTGAGGCCAAAAGATTTTTCAAAAATGTTTTTCTCTAAATATTTCAGTGAATAACCCCATCACCATTAAACTGCTGAGTTTCTCTGCCCAGAAATAAGAAGCATTTTCACTCATGTGTCTCAGCTCTGGGGTTTTGTTTTCCCCATGTCTGACATGCTTTTCCCCCACATGTTCTTACTTCTAAGACATATTGCAAAGTCTGGTCAGCAGGGTTTCGTTATGGTTTGCAGGCATAGTATGCATCCCAGATTTTTAGCATCAAGCATTACTGCTAAACAAAAGTAACAGCCAATTTCTTACAAACAATAGAGCATCAACATTTTACAGGTAGACATTGTTTAAGGCTCCACTTAAAACATAATGGCACACACACAATTGTGCCCTTAACGACACTGTTGATCCTAAGTCTTCCCTACAGGCTTTCAAATTTTCTTCCCTGTAGTTTAGCTCTTTTTCTTCTACTGTGTTACGCTCTCTCTGTGCAGTCTTTGCTGTTTTTGAAATAAACCTCCCAATTTACAATCTATTATTGACATTCATTTATTAAACCCCTTCACAATCAAGTCATTCCAGTGTCTTGAGAATGAATTAGCTAGGATTTAACTCTTTGTTCACTTATCTGCTATTTACTCCACAGTCTCCAGAGATTTTCTTCATAGAACACAGTATTCTCTAATGCTAACTGCTGCCAGTGGATGATACTTAAATGCCAAGCTATTTTCAGTTGATCTACAGCTATTTCACTAATGAACTTGTACCATAAGCAGAATATAGCTAGAGCTCCAGTAGAAATGTATGTATTTGAATTTCTCACAAATGCTTCTGTTGAATTGGCAAAAGGGTGCACTTACTCATAAAATGCATGAACAAATTTCAGCTGGCCAATCAATATCTGTTATAGAGATAGATGTGAGCCAAAAATTCTTGTTCTAACACTCAGTATTTGGCCCAGAAAACATGATTATTTAAACTCTTCATGGCTGGGTCCCAAATACAGTCTCATAGCTAGCTAACCCAGCTACCAGAAAGCTAGGCCATATTCTATATCCTGCTAGAAGAAGAAGGATGTTCATTAAAGGCCTTGTTTCCTTTTAGTTCTTTCTGTTCTATTGCCTTTTATAAACCTGAATTCTCATTTGCAGTATAGTAGCACTTAGAAGAGTTAATAAATGGAACTGCGTCTGCTACAAATTCTGTTTAACTGAATATGCAAGTAGTCAGGCACTTTGCTGACATTTAGGTATAGTTCTTTGTAGAATCTATGCAAATAAAAAGTTTGACAATAAAAAATTCTGACAACACTAAGGTTTCAATGAATACAAAATTTTCAGGGGAGATATCAATTTTAACATTCATGTCCAAAATATTAACATTTCAGAAGAAAAGTTCAAAGATGATAAAAAGTCTTTTTTAGTACTTTTCCTTTTGTGACAATTTTAAAACTTTCTAATTTCATGACAAAAGCCTTTATCAAAATACTAGCATTTTCTGAGGATATAGATTCAATGTTCAGAGCTGTTCTCCTGTAAACTTTTTCATTTCCTGAGTCTCTCATATTGGCACAATACGTTTGATGCTGAGCTGCTTTTCCTGAACAAACCAAGAACAAAAAAAAACATTTCCTTTGGGAGACGCTGTTCTAACTGCAGAACTCTGTCCTGCAGACTGCATTAAATTATCTTTGAAGGTTATCAGCAATGTTCTGCTGAATATCAAAAGGTGTCACTGTTGAGTAGTAAGAGACTTCCTTGAGTGATTTGCCCTTGTGAGGTTTTAATTTTAGCATTTTTTTTTTCTTTTTCTCACAGCTACAGAAAATGGTTTCCAACTCAACTGTCTATTTTGGGTGAAATAACTCTGATTACTACTGAAAGCACCCATAGAACACAATAAACAAGTTATCCCTGTTATAGTGGTCAAGAGGTAAAAAAAACCCTCTTGGTTATTACTTTATTCTAACTTCAACATTAATGTCACTTTTTAAAGGGTCAATGTGCTGCTTGTGAACAGAAGTACAGATGGAGATATTCTTATTGAGACAAACATCCACATAGATCTGACCTTCTAAGAGCTCTGAGATCATCTCCCTTTTTAGGAAAGAGAGCATCCGAAGAAGGACTCAAGGAGACAGAGACTGCAATACAACCTCAGTAGTACTAGGAACTTTGGCCAGGCTGTGGGTTAGGTCCTGAACATCTGCCATTTTGGTGTAACGTTGCCACCATTGGCTCTTGTGGAAAGATTTCCTTTCTATCTCTTGAGTCTCACCAAATACTACCCAGTCATTATATATTTTGAGATATCAGTTCTAATTTTTCATCATAAGGAAACTTCTCATGTACTAATCATTGTGCCAGTCTTTAGGTCCAACAAGATTTTTTTTTTCCCCCCTCATGTTCTCGTCTTAGACAATTTTCTGCACGGAAGCAGACAGATGATGGAAGAAAGTGGAATTTGATATATCAAATGTATTCTTCTCCCCTTACCTTACTTGAAAAAAAAATATGTCTGTGCTTAGATTTCACATAGGAGAAATTCACTATGACAGGAACTCTGGGATTTCAGGGCCAAAACAATTCTTAAGCTTGGATGGAATGACCAAGACTGCAGTCCTCAATAAATCTGAAATAATTTTTCTTTGATTGCTGATTTTGGTACAAATTTCAGTGTAGCTGTTGAACACTTACCTGTACTGCTCTGTGTTTACTTTAGGCTCTTTTTGTAAAGGTTTCACATTCCAGCTAGCATCTCTTTTATCTGCTGTGGTATAAAAATAACGTTTGTCATTGTAAAATTCAAATCCATGTTCCTTTTTGAAGGGTTTCATTGAGGACTCTCTTAGCCTGTGGTTATTCTATACTAAGTAGTGCATGAAAGGCTTAAACAAGATAAAATCAATATTATTATTTTATTAAAATAATCTTCTGACTATTTCAACCATTGATGTAAGAAAATTTTATCTTGATGGAGTACCTTCAAAGGGAAGGAAATCTTCCTCATGGGAAAAAAGTGAAAGTTTTTTGCCTTTTAATATAGTTATGAGGAAGGACGGAGGTCAAAAGTTTTTCCTTATGTGTATACAGCTACGGAGCCACAAGTCTCTCACCAAAATTGAAGCTTAGAGCAGAAAGTCTGTGATGAAAGTAAAAAGTTTGCTTTCAAATGTTTGTCATCTTTTTGACATGGTACTTTGTGTCCAACTGAAGAGCTAAATAGGCCTAGAAATACTGAAAGAAAGTTCAGCTACAGATAAAGGCATACATACCTCCCTGTGAGGAAAAGCTCAGTCCTATTGATCTAGCAAGGTCTGGTCAAACCAAAAGATGAATTCTCTTAGAGCTAGAATGGTTAACTCTATGTGAGGGAGCATTTTCACCCCTTTGTGGCCCCTGGTATGGCAAGAGATTTCATGACATGCTGACCCTGGAACCTGGAAAAACACTGGCTGAGGGAGCAGACGTGCAAATGGGCAGTGTTTCATGGCATTGCTGCTCAGTTTTATGAAGACTGAATAGTCAGACTATGTCCATAAAATAGCCTTCCAAAAAAGTGGCTTAGTTCTGACAAAGTTCAGCCACTAAACTTTTTGTGCATGTAAGAGGTGAATAATAGGGGATTTTCAGCATATTTTCTCCCTTCCATCCCCATTGCTTGTTAAAAAATGTCTCTGTTCTCAATGGGGAGTGATGCCTTATGACCTCAACCCCTGAAGGTGTGAGGGGGGCTCCCTGGATAACAGTACCACCAGTTTTGTGCTGTAATTTTACAATGAGTTACTTGGATGACATGGTAGTTGAACAAGCTCCTGTGTCTGTGTGGATTTGGTTCCTTGGTCCTTTTCAGGGGGGGTGGGGGGGGGTGGGGGAAGATAGGGCATTCAGCTACAACTTGCATGGCACAGCTTCCCTTTTGAGCCTGTACACTGATTTTTCATGTCTGTTTCTCAACGCAGGCAGCCTCATCTCTCTGTCCTGCAAGCCAGGGAGACTGACGCTTTAACCAGCTTCTGTGAGCTGGTTTTCTGTGGCTGGGGTCAGCTGGTGTTTTCTTGGGATGAAGGAAGAGAACTTGCTCAGAGTTCATTTAGGTTTCCTTAAGAAATGGATACTTTCTAACTCTGCAAAATCCGGAAAGTTCTGTAGAGACAGACAAAATAAGGACTATGCACATGCAAGGACTACTTGCCATCTCCCTACATATATCTCTGCTTAACCCTGAGTTTTCCTCTTATCTCAGGCCTTAGGAAGCTTAAAGGGCCACACCGCTGAAGTGAGATTGTCTGACTCTGGCCCATTTTTCTCAATAGAATAGGAGTAATGCATTGAATTCTGCTTTATCTCATTGGAGTCTGCATTAATAATAAATCAAGCATCATTAACATATGTTCAGCAATGTTTGGGAGTATTTAAATTTCATTTTACATGAAGTGACAGCTCCTCTGAAATTACTACTCTGAAGGAGACTGTTACACCATGCAGTAGTCTATCTGTCAAAGAGGAGACTCTGAAAAACAAGCAATCATGTAAGCCAAGATATTCATAAGTATATATAAAATACAGAATTCCTGAACACAGGTCATACTGAAATGGTCTCAGTTAAAACCAGAATAAACCAGTAGGTATGGATTTAATTATCTATTTTGAGGAATCCATTTCTGAAAGATCTTTTCTTGGGGGGGACAGAAAAGACCTTAACAGATCGCGCATCTGAAAACAGGTTAAGCAATAAGTAGAATTAAAACAATTGGCTACATTCCTGCGTATGGATTAATGTCTGTGTATTTCAAAGTGTTCTGGTCTCCAGATCTTCCAGGTGAAGTTAGAAAATGAAGAGTGTGGCGTTGTATTTTTTTTTTTTTCGGGGGGGGGGGAAAGGGAGGTTAGACAACACAAGAATTGTCAATGGAAAGAAATAGTTTGCAAGGAGAAGTCTGAAGAATTCAATCAGTTTGACTTAATAAGGTATGTCCACGAGTAAACTTGCTTAAAATGTCTAATGACTTTTAGAGACATATGAAAAAACAAACAAATAACCACCAACAAGAAAAACAGAAAACAAAGAAAACCTGAGACAAAAGCACATAATATGTGGGAAAAATCATAATAAATATCTAAAAGCTGAAGCCAAACACAAGAAAAAAATCCCTAAAAATATTTATAACTTTGGTATCAATTAAACAGTGGAAAATGCTGCTGCAGGAAATATTAGATTTTCCATGGCCTTGTCTCAAAGATGGAAGTCTTTTACAGAAAGTGTGCTACAGACAAGAGGAACTCGGTAAAGGCAAAAACAAAGGTAACTGGGTGAAATTTAATGACTGAGGTTCTACAAGATATCCAGTTGTTTTAAAACTTTTACATATACACAAATGTATAAAAAATATTGAAGCATGATTTCAGAGATACTCAGTTGATTTCAATGCCCTTAATGAATGAAGGTTAGTCAAATAAGCTTTATACTGTAATAACAGGCCCTTGATTTATGATTATGTATGGTACTATGGAAAAAAAAAAAAGCAAGGATTTTTTAAAAGTAATTAGGAAAGATAGGATCCTACAGTTAATTAAAATTTGATATGAGGTAGGGCCTTAATTTTCAAAGGTGTTAGGTAATCCTCCTTCTGCTACTCTCAAAAGTGTGCAAGCTTCCAACAGCTCTGTGAATGTAGACCGGGGGAGGGAAGCACCTATGCTTCTTGGAAAAATCTTAAATGTATATTATAGAACTATTCTCCTGTATAGACTACTTTAAAGGAATGCATATCAGCAATCTTGTGGTGTAGTACCTTTTTCTTACTCCATGAGCCAAGGCCAAGAACTTCACACCACTGTAAAAAATATATTCCTACAGCATAACTTAGAACTCCAGGGAATTCAGCAGGTCCACCATAGCTTGCAAGCAGGAGATCCAGCAATTCCTGGAATACTCTCATTTCTCCTTTTGCAGGAGAGGCAGGATGGCTCTGGATGCACAGCCATGCCCAAAATGACACAGAGACGATGAAGTTACACTGCATTGACACCCATTCTTTTACAGTCTGATATTCTCTGCTTACAAATAACATGGAAGTCAGGAAGCAGTATTTGTCTACCTCTGTTATAATTGGTCCCAAATTCTCTCAACCAAGCAAAGGAACAAACAACACATGGAATTGTTTCTGAAAGTATAAATATATTTTTTAGTAGTGAAAGTTAATCAGGGATGCAGTATGTATATGTATCACAGAAAGTATTGAGATAATAGAAACTTGGCTGTTGTGTTCAGAACAGGTTGTAATATGGGGGAGATCCATAGATCCTCAGAAATGATAATCTTTCATCGAAATAACATACAAACATCAGTCATACATAGAAGAAAGTTTTTTTTTTTTTTTTTTTTTTCCTAGAACAGAATAAATGACTTTTTAAACACGCAACATGTATCTTAACATTGATGCTGGCATAAATGCCACTCCTAGACACAGAAAAAAAAAAAGTTTTCTAGTTTTCTCCCTTGAGTGAAGAAAAATGGGGTTCTTCTCATATGAGAATATCTATTATGTACATCTCTTCATTCTGATTCCAGAGACCAATAGAAGGTTTTTGTTCTCTGCTTTTTACTCTTTTTTTTCCAGTCTACTATTTTTTTTTTTTCATTTATTTTTTTTTCTTCTAATTAGGAGAGAGATTCTTCTCTTTCCTTCCACTATGTCTTTGAAAGAACTAAGAAAAGGCCTGTTTATTTCTGTTATGCTAATCCCTTTTTCATACGGTTGTGTGCAGTGCCTAAAATGATGAGAACATCTGCATGTGGTCTCTGAATATATTTATTCTGACAAGCTCTCAAGAGACAAACTACGTAAATTACCATATCTTACTTTCTTATCTGTCATGAGTTTCCAGTTCCAACCCTCTTTTGCACCCAGCATCAGCTCTTCACTTCCAATGGCACAAATTCAATCAGTTATAGCTATTTTCAGTTCTGTTCTGTTTTTCAATGAACAGAAAGTTCTGATCTTGCTTTCCTAGGTCTCATGTTTGCAGGAAGGGTACTGTACATCACTTTAGTCTAGGAGTGGTCCCATTGGCACCTTGTGTGAAGAGCTGAGAACCTCTTCTTGTCTGGCTGCATTACTTTGAACACAGAATTATGAAATAAATATGGTTTTGTCTGAAAGTATTTTTCCTTGCATTTAGTTTGGTGGGAAGAAAGAAGAAAAGAGTTATTATTTTTTTTCCAAAGCATGTTCTTGGGAAAAAAAAAAAATCAAAGCACAAAACCAGAAGATCCTATCTGTTCCTTGAGTGGGTCATGTCTTTTTGTACATTGGACAGAGGCTGCAATCAAATTACTGTGCCTTTCATGGCTGTTTAGGGTGAGCCAAAGTATCTCACATTTGCAGCAGGCTGCAAGTGTATGCACTTACCAGTATTAAATTGCTTTGATATGATTTATTAAGCTGCAGGTAACATGTAAATCTCTCATTCCCCACAGTCCTCAAAAGCTAGGAATGTCAGCTCATTAAAGTATTGTGTGCTCCCAAATGACTTTAAGAACTAGTGTAGAAACCTAGCTAGAGTAACCTTCATGATTATTCCCTCCTTAAAGACCCACTAAAATTTTGAACTTTACGTCATCTAAAAGACTCATAGGAAAACTGTGAAATTTCCAGAAGAAAAAAAGTAGCATTGAATAGCATTTATTTTTTAATACTTTTCTTAACATTACCTGACACAGACAGAGCTATGGTTCAAATGAAGGATGAACAGCCACACAACTGTATCACAGCATGCACATAATAATAAAGGCTCTGGGCCAGTGAGTCTTCAGTGAGGTTAAACTATGGATTTGTATTGTAATACAAAGTACTTGTGCTTGACAGATAACAATCCAGGACTTTGATTTACAATAAAGGATGTATCTGAGAGTCATCCACTTTGGGCTAAACTACTTGATAATTATTGTGGTCTCCTTGTTTAGAACAATTCTCTTAAAAAATCTTCTCAATTCAATTAATCTCTCACGAAGTTTTCCATTATCCTCCGCTCTTGTTCTACAAATCAGTGCCAATCATTCAGTATGAGTGGGCAAATAAGTGGCCATGATGATGTTGTCTTTCTGTTTCTTCCTTTCTTAGAACATGGTGTAAAGAGATTGTGCATAAAGAGATTGTGCATAAACATAAGTTGTTTTTTTTTTCTTTTTTTTTTTTCCCTACAAAGAATATAATGTTGTCAGTCCATAACACACCTTCTATTTATCCACATTTTCCTTCTGCTGGAGGTTACTTTGTAGAAACAGTGAAGAATGGCATGTATGTCCATTTCAGCTATTTCAAACTGTTCTAAGATAAGGATACTCTACTATCTGCCACCTTACCATATCCAAAACAGCTTGCAGCAGATAGGGTTGGAAAAACCTTGATATTGCTAGTTATAGTGAAACAGAGTAGCATCTCCCCTTAGAGCTCTTGGAGTCATTTATCAGGATTGAGAATATAAGCCTTTTGCTACAGAGAACAACCCATAATGTTGAGTGAGCAGATGATCATGTGCCCTGGAGCATACAAGAGAAAATAGTAAGACAAAAATACTATTAAAAACTGTTTCTTGGCATATACTGATGAAACCTGCTCTTCCTTCTCTTCTGAGATGTAAACAAACGTTGTGGTTGCTTTGCAGAGAAAGGAGGAAAGGAGGCATAAGATGTATCTTCATACGAGAAAACGGTAATTTATTTATTTATTAAGCGTAAATATTGCATTGACACAAGAGGGAACAGTCTTAGAAAACCCAACGTAGCCATTTTAGGAGTCAGGACTCTGTGACCTGCTCTTCCTCTGTTGGTGAATTAAATGGTACTAGCCAGATATGAAGAAGGTCATGAATACAGAGAGGAAAATCAAAAGTGGTGAAGACTGGAAATCAACAGAATTTTGTTGAACCAGAAGAAGACTCACTGGGATATAAAACAGTATTTATAGTGTAAGAAACTGTAAAGAATAACAAACATACTCTGGATTCCAAGCTTGTCTGAACTGGAACAGTAAATTGGTAGAAAGAAATTCAGACTTACAAGCAGAATCGCTTACACTCTGTGGATCACTGTTTCGCTATAGCTGTGTTTCCTCCCAGAAATATTTTCTTGTTTTTTACTAGTTTTGAAAAACAAACAAACAAACCAACAGAACAAAAAAGCACAAACAAACAAAAAATGACCCAACAACCAGCGTTTGTTGTAGAAGCTACTACATGATGGACAGTTAATGCACCTACAGTACCTATTCATCTTGGTCTCTGCTTGAGAAACATTACCTCAGGATAACTGCTTCAGTGTCACCCATTCCTGTGCTAAATGCAGTGTACAGTCCATGGTTCCCCATTGCCCTTCAATACAATCAAATGTGCAAAGAAATAGTCACTGCTCATAAGAAACTATTGAATTTCAAGGTGTATCTCTAGCTGCACAGCCACTTTTCTTTTTGCAAATAGGGCATAAAACACTAAGTTCCTTTATGTTATGGGGTAGTAAGATGTCATCTTTGACAAGAAACAATGTAAGAGTGGTTTTGAATTATAGAATAGAAAGAAAAACAAAGAAGAAAAATACTATATCTACAAAAGAATTTTTTTTTTTAACCTGCTCTATGTTCTCTGGGGAAATAAAATTCCTTTGAGCTGAAACCTTGTAGGCTGTTTCAACTTGAAGGTGAATTGGTTCAGATGCTCAGAAGGTAGAGGAACCCCCAAATGGGTATTATAATGGAAAAGTTAGCAGGTCCTTAAATTCAGCAGTGCAAATGCATAGATACTTCTAAAGGAAGAATAGTATTTGAAAGATTTTTTGGGAAGCAGGTTTTGTTCTTTTGAAATTGAAGTAATAGTAAAGCTTTCTTTTTTTTCTTTTTTTATTTTTTTTTTAATTCCAGCATTCACTGCAGGTTCCCATCTGACTATCAAACTATCTAATTAATTAGCTCTACCTGTTTGCTAATTAAACAGTTGGAGAAATGCTTTTGAAAGAGAAGCTAGTTCAAAAATAGAGATGGAAAAATTAATAGGTGAGTTGTAAAGTATCTGTGAAAAGCTGGGTAGTTAAGACTCAATCCTTTGGTATATTTCCCTTTATAATGCGCAGGTGTTATGTGACCTACAAGCATAGCCACACTCATTATAGTGATTACAAAATGGAGAAGTTCTGAGTCATTACACAGCAGACAGAAAAATTAAATTAAATCTTTAGAGTGATTGTAGCTTTTGTGACAAAGTGGATGAGATTATTCAAATCAGGGGATCAAAGTAAGTGTCACATCCAACTGCATGGCTGCCAATCAATACTTAGTCAAAGAAATTGAGATTTTTCCATACTTAAATCCTGACCTAAAATTTTCTTGAACATTTCTTTTGTGTTTCTTTTTGTGGCTTTCTGAGCAGTGCAAAATAATCATGTTCATTTTAGCACATATTGTCCATACTATGATGGACAACTTTGCCCTGTTTGCTAGGATCTGGGGAGACGCTTCTGATTTTGTGGTGTTTTGATCTCTAGCTTTGACTGTCCTAACAGTGACAACAGAATGGAGAAACACATTCTAAATGACTTATTTGCCTTAATGGAGAATATTTTCAATACCTGAATTTCCTTTCTTTACAAGAATTTGCAGAATGCTGCATCAGTGTTCACTCAGTCCTGATGATTTTTATTTAGGTAAACAAGGGTGTAATCAGCTTAAGTCAGGTTTAAAGTTAACCCTTCTTTGAGGAGAGTGTTGGAATAATTAATCCACAGTGGTCTGGTCCAATCTAATTTTTCTTCTACTTGTATGTGTAGATTTTCTTCTTTGAGGATTTCCATGCTAGACAAATTTTTTGAAGATATTTCTTCATTGTTGTCAGGTGTTTTCTCCAGTCTTTTCCATTTTGGACTCAAATAAAGTACCATCTTCCTCTTCACATCAATGTGTATGGTAAAGATTTTTTTCATTTTTCTTAATAAAAAGAGACAGTATTAAGCCATGGATTGAGAGCCTGGTCAACTTGGTAAGTGTGACACAACTGAACTTGAACTATTTTTACTTTGATCAACATTGTATTGGTTTTGTCATGCACTTGAATAGTTGTATAAAAGTTCATTTTATTCATTTTTATATTTGTTGCCATTTAAAGGCAGAAAACAAATATAAAAATGAGTAAAATGAACTACTAAGCCTTAGTGATGAAATAAAAATCTGTATCTTTAAGTACTATTTAGAAGAATACAAGAAGTTGAACTGCCAACAAGATTTCTGAACATTTTTTTTTTTTTATTTTCCCCATGGTAAGGGAAGATATATTTGGTAGCAGTGTAGGTCTTCTGATATAGCCCCATCATTTTGTGGAAATGAAAAGCAGCCTGGCAAATGTCTTCTCATTACGGTCACTGAACTGAAACTGGTCACATATTTAATCATGATCAGTTCACATGGATACAAATTAAAGGGGAGATAGTGAAAAGATAGTGGTTTTTCATGAATATCCATTCTCATAATGAGTTAATGTGCAATATAAAATACACATTTTCATGAAATTTCTAGGTTTTTTTTGTTTGTTTGTTTTGTTTGTTTTCTTCATGCCTGTTTCTTTAACACAGCACAAACATCTTTTCACTGAAAGAAGCAGGATACAACTTTGAAGATGCAGGCTGTGCTCTGACGTCTCATCAATATTTTGGAGTTTCATTGAATTCCCAATTAAGACAGCACATGTCATTGTAAATTGATCTACACGACAGTTTGCCATTTCTGTAAGAAACTTAGAGAGGAAAACTTCTGTTCTACTTGATGGGTCTGAAACATCTTCAAAACTCTGAATTATGCTGGAAAAGGCAACACCTCATTATTTTTGAAATCCTTTCTAAAGTCACCTTCCAGATCCAGATCAAGTATGACACTAATTTGGGAGGAGCTGTTGACTCTGTTGAGGGTAGAGAGGCCTTGCAGAGAGATCTTGACAAATTAGAGCAATCACCAACAATATGAAGTTGAACAAGAGCAAGTGCCAGATTCTGCACTTTGGAAGGGGCAACCCTAGATATAATTCATAGAGACTGGAGGATCAAAGTCTAGAGAGCAGCCCTGCAGAAAGGAATCACAGGGGTTTGGCTGACAGCAGGTTGAATACCAGTCAACAGTATGCCCTGGCTGCCAAAAGGGCCAACCATACCCTGGGTGCATTCAGCACGGCATTGCTAGCCTGTCGAGGGAAGGGATTGTCCTGCTCTGCTCTGCGCTGGTACAGCCTCACTTTTAGTACTGTGTGTAGTTTTTGGCACCACAGTGTAAGAAGCACATAAAACTATCAGATAGTGTCCAAAGGAGGGCTACAAAGTTGTTGAAGATTCGAGAAGGCAAGAGGTATGAGAATTGGCTGAAGTTACTTGTTTTGTTCAGCCCAGAGCAGAGGAGGCTGAGGGGAGGCCTCCTGGCGGCCTGCAGCTTCCTGATGAGGGGAGTGGAGGGGCAGGCGCTGAGCTCTGCTCTCTGGGGACAGCGATAGTACCCAAGGGAACGGCATGGAGCTGGAACAGGGGAGGGTC
Source organism: Cygnus olor (assembly GCF_009769625.2). Lineage (NCBI taxonomy): Eukaryota > Metazoa > Chordata > Aves > Anseriformes > Anatidae > Cygnus > Cygnus olor. Next base: position 40,025,858 of record NC_049171.1, read on the forward strand.
AGGCTGGGTGTTAGGGAAAGGTTCTGCACCCAGAGGGTGGTTGGGCACTGGGACAGGCTCCCCAGGGCAGTGGGCATGGCACCCAGCCTTCTGGAGTTTGAGAAGCATTTGGACAATAGTCTTAGACCTATGGTCTGATTTTTGCGTGGGCCTGTGTTGTAGTGGGTTTATGTGGCAATGTTTTGATAGTGGGGGGCTGAAGGGGTGGGTGGCCTCTGTGAGAAGAATCTAGCAGCTGCCCCATGTTATATAGGGGCTGGCTTCAACTGGCTCTAAAGGGAGCTACCACTGCCCAGAGGCAAGCCAACGAGCAATGTTGTTTGTGCCTCTGGAGGAGCAGATTTAAAGAATGGGGAAAAAAACCTGCTGCACAACAGCATCTGGGAGAGTGAGAACCAGCCCTGCAGACCCCAAGATCAGTGCAGAAGGAGGGCTGGAGGTGCTCCAGGCAAGGAGCAGCAGTTCCCCTGCGGCCTGTGGAGAGGCCCCTGGTGGAGCAGGCTGTCCCCCTGCAGCCCATGGGTCCCACATGGAGCAGATCTCCACGCTGGAGCCTGTGGAGGAGCCCCCGGTGGAGCAGGTGGATGTGGCCTGGAGGAGGCTGCAGCCCATGGAGAGCCCCCCGCAGGAGCAGGCCCCGGGCCGGAGCTGCAGCCCGTGGAGAGGAGCCCACGCAGGAGCAGGGGGTCTGGGGAGAGCTGCGGCCCGTGGGGGACCTGCGCTGGAGCAGTTTGCTCCTGGGGGATGGACCCCCTGGTACAGAGCCATGTGGGAGCAGTTCTTGAAGGGCTGCTGCCTGTGGGAAGTGCATGCAGGATCAGTTCGGGAAGGACGGCATCCCGTGGGAGGGACCCCACGTGGAGCAGGGGCAGAGAGTGACCATAAAGGAGCGGTGGAGACCAAGCGTTAGGGACTGACCGCAGCCCCCATTCCCCGCTCCCCTGTGCCACTCGGGGAGAGGAGGTAGAAGGGAGTGGATGAGGGGGAGGTGTTTTTTGTTTGTTTTCTTTGTTTCTCACTTCTCTGTCTTGTCAGGAATAGGCAATAAATTTTATTAATCTCCCTATGCTGAGTCTGTTTTGCCTGTGATGATAATTGTTGAGTGATCTCCCTGACCTTATTTCGACCCTTGAGCTCTTTTCATCATATTTTCTCCCCGTTTCCCTTTGAGGAGGTGGAGTGAGAGAGTGGTTGTGGTGGAGTTTGGCTGAGTAAAACCTGAGTAAAACCACCACATATGTGGAGCCAGGAGTTGGACTCGATGATCCTTGTGTTTCCCTTTCAATTCAGGATATTCTGTGATTCTAGGATTCTGTGATTCTAAATGCTGAATTCTCTAGCCATGTAGGAGCTAAACTGGGGAAGAGCTACAATGGCTATAGCTGGCCATTCATTGCATTTATTTGCTTCCTATTCCTTTCCCCTTTGCTTTGTTCATCTTGTTCTGTTGCAATATATTGGCTTTATAGAGAGTATGCCTTTTTAGGCCTGCCATCAGCTTTTGTTAACAGAGCTGTGCAGGTTTGGAAAACTGGGGCATAGTACCCTTTCTCTAGACTATATGGGAATTCCTTGGGTGTCTCTTATGTAAATAATTACTTGGCTAGATACTGCTTTGCTCATGAATTCTTTCCAGATTACAGCCCAACAGATCTATCTCTACATTTCCTTATTAGTTTAGGGTTGTGCATAAGAGGTTTTCAAGCATACTAAGAGAGCTGCCGAGGACTGCAGGTCCCAAACTATTCTATCAGAAGTCTTTTTGGAGTAGGGACTGTGCTCACCCCACAGAGGGTTTGAATCTCTCTCCCCGCAGCACAAGAAATGCTGGAAGGAGGAGGGGGATTCCTGTACACCACATGTGCACATTGCTTGGGATCTGCCCCCTGTTTGTTATAAACCACGTTTGGGGATGCTTGCCCTTTTTGGGGGAGACACCACACCGTGATATATTCAGTGTTTGTACTACCAGTGCCCATTTGTTCTCTTACAAATGATTTCGCCATTCCTTTACAGGCTTTGTAATAAGGTAGGCAGAACATTAGAATGCAGTTAGAGTGAAGAATTATGTTAAACCCTTTCTTTCAACAGAAGCATTTCCATTGGTTCTAATTCTTAATTCAAACACTAACACAGGGGGAATGATGGGGGGGACATGACAGGATGAAAAGCAAAGCTGTTCACAGATTTCACTTTAATATGCTATAGATTTCCATGGATTTTACTACTCCTCTGTATAGATTTTTTTTTTCTACCTTGAAAGCCTTCACAGGCTTCACTTCAAATATATTTATGGTGGCCCCTCTGCTGACCCCAACCAGGTTAATCTGGTGATGCATATTATATAATGTGATTATAGAAGGTAAAACCAGTCTAATAAGGTACAGTGTGTGGAGTTCTTCAGTAGCTTTGATGTGTATCTTTCAATTTTCAGTCTTGCCTGTAAAAAAGCAATAAAACCCTGCTCTGTTCCGGCAGTGCTTGTACTCCCTGTTCACATTGCCATGTTATTCTAGGCTGACATGCACTGTACCTGTCTTGTTTCTTACAGGCATGTCCCTTTGGTCTTTTCAGTTATGAATACTTGAGACACTCCTACAAATTACTGTGCTGATTAAAAATCCTTGATCATATCATCTTTTAGCTTTTAAATGTGCTGTCAAACAATAGAATCAGCAATATGGGGCTGCTGCAGTTATTTCATATTAATGCTTCAGGTTCAAACAAAGTGTCAAGATGACTAAGTACAAGGGATTTTCAGAATGCTTTAATGTTGCCTCATTTCAAATCACTTCATAAGCAGCTTGGTAATGAGCTCAATAAATTTTGCTGGAAAAAAAAATACGCTTGCTACCAAAAAAAATTGTAGGTTGCTATTTTATAATTAGCCCTCTGGGCTTGTGGGAAGGAGTCTTATTTCCTGTTTGAAATCTGCTTTGTTAGTGCTGTGATGTGGAGATGGCTAAATGAGTATGAAATATTGTAATTAAGTACATCACAAGCTGTTTATCTTATCAGCAGTGTTTTTCTTTAAAGGCTGGCTTGTTGACCATTGGTGTATTATCACAATTTTTCTCTGCTATGCCAAGTTAACAGACAGAAGTTTACCAAACACTGCAGGGGAGAAGGATGGAAGAAAGACCGCAAACTAACATAACTGAAACCTAGTAGCTCTCTTTGGATAGACCTTTCTATTTGCTCTGAGCTGTTTATTTACCAAACAAATCAAGTTTATGAAATCTTCTTTAAACCTGATGAAAGAGTGTGATCCATGGAGGTCTTGGGGCTGTGTGGTGGGTCTTTGCATGTCCTGCCTTTATTCATGACAGAGTCAGAAAATTAGTCTGACTACTGGAAAAATGGTATGGTTTATTACTGATAGGAACTGAGTGACTGGGCTTCCCCTTGCTCTCTGCTGTTATTCTAAAACCATCACATTATGATAATCTTCTGACCTTCTACTTTCTTATGTTAGTTCAGTCAGGTAGGACAGATGCAGCCTGTAACACACTTATCTATAATATTAGTGTGCTTCTTGAAGAATCTGTTGAAAAGTTTGCCTGGAGGCCATGTTCTGCCACTGTGATTTAGTGAAGTGGTTAAGGTTGCTCGTGTGATTTACATGAACTTTACACACCTCAGTGCTTTTAAGTATGGGAACCAGTTTGTCTGTGCATAGGTCCCTGAACAAGAGGCATTCCTTGTGTTTTGCTCTATTTTTTCATAGTTGTCTCCATTTCACAGATGTTTTGTTTACAATGGGCAATATATTATGGTGCTGAGCATCTCATGCTTTTGCTGAATAGCCACTCAGCTATACCAGCTTATGAGACTTTATATATACATTAGCATGGTCCTGTTCATGGGCTAAGTAATACTTCTGAAAGGCAACTTACTATCTCTGCCCCCTGCTGAGTTGAACCATTTACTCCAGTTTAGCTAATTTAGGGTTGGATATCTTTGGCAATGCTGCTCTGAGCTACCAGGACATCCTTCTCCATGCAACAGAGAAGGATGCTAGAATTGCTAGTCGGTTGAGGGAAGTGATTATCCTGCTCTACTCTGCGCTGGTGTGGCCTCACCTCGAGTACTGTGTGCAGTTCTGGGCACCACAGTACAAAAAGGACATTAAACGGTTGGAGAGTGTCCAGAGGAGGGCAACGAAGATGGTGAAGGGCCTAGAGGGGAAGACATATGAGGAGTGGCTGAGGTCACTGGGCCTGTTCAGCCTGGAGAAGAGGAGGCTGAGGGGGGACCTCATCGCAGTCTACAACTTCCTTGCGAGGGGGAGTGGGGAGGCAAGTGACCTATTCTCCGTTATCACCAGTGATAGGACCCACGGGAACAGTGTTAAGCTGAGGCAGGGGAGGTTTAGGCTGGACATCAGGAAGAGGTTCTTCACCGAGAGGGTGGTTGCACACTGGAACAGGCTCCCCAGGGAAGTAGTCACTGCACCAAGCCTGTCTGAATTTACGAAGCGATTGGACTGTGCACTTAGTCACATGGTCTAAACTTTTGGGCAGACCTGTGTGGTGCCAGGAGTTGGACTTGATGATCCTCATGGGTCCCTTCCAACTCGGGATATTCTATGATTCTATGATTCAATAGTTCACGTTGTCAAACAACTCCAGTGCATTTGTGAGAGATAGCTTCCTGCTAGTGGAACTGTGTTCCCACTTCCCCATGATATCACATTAATCTACTTGTCTACTCATTTTACTCTGAAAATTAATTTCAACAAATCTGCTAATTAAAGAAATCAGCCTGGTTGGAAGATTCCCATATTCACCCTTAGAGTACTTTTTATTCCTTTGGTAGCAAGGCAGTTTTAATTTGAAATTGCAAGCACAGTTTACAGTTCCCCAATATGGTATTCATTCAGAACTTGACTTAATATTTGTTACTTTGTTCTAAAATCTACTTCTATTGACATTTCAGTTTAATATAGTATCCCCCCAAAATATAGGTTACTTTCCCAGTATGAAGATTAGTACTAAGAATTTATTTAGTACTTCTGCTATGGCTTTATATTCCCTGGGGACTTTTTTTTTGCACCTTGATCATGTCTGTTGTTTTGCTGACAGGCTTTCTGTTTTAAATATATTTAAAGAAAATATTTATTGCTAGTTTTATGCCTCTAGCAGAAGTTTCCCATGATTTTTTTTTCTTGGCTGTTGTGTGATGGTTTTATGTTTAACTTGCCAAATTTTTTGCTTTTTTTTTTTTTTTTCCTACTGTTTCCTTTGCATTTTTTATGTCAGATTTTTTATTCTCTTTTAAATATATATATACATATATGTTTTATAAGCAGTATACACTTACACTTATGAAGCATCAAACCTAGTGGCTTTAAGCACTGCCTGCCCACATGAAGCATTTAATGATTTTAATTCCCTTTAAATTCTCTTAACGTTTATTTATTTTTAAAAATTCATCTTGTCTACATAGATATTACTGAAATGCATAGGTTCGTCTTCTTTTCTTACTTTTACAATGACACTGAATTAGTGTAAATAATGCTTACTCAGGATGCATGGCCCTTGATTTACATCTTGATCTAGGTTCCACACAATGTTCAGGTTAAATCAAGAACTTCTCATCTCCTTCCCTAACAGTTTGGACTGCTTTAGTGACCCAGGCTTTTGCACTACTCATTTAATAGGTTAATGAAATAATTATACTTACAGTTAGTTTTTTTGTGTATCTCTGTGTGTACTCATGAACATAATTTCTATTAGTTTAATTTTATACAATATAATTGATAAACAAATCATTCTTTACTTGATTTTTTAATGGACATTTTTCCCTGGTATATTCATTCATGCTGTTTTGGAATGGACCTTTGTTCCTTCCAAACCAGCCTCATACCTCTGGTAAATCTCCATCAAGTGATGCACAAGGAGAAAGTAAAATTTACCACTCTGCTGACCTCACAGTGATATACATTGTGGGAAAAACCCATCCTCATGGCAGGATGATCCACTAAGGTCCAGATATGCTCTTGGTATAGCTTTTTATAATGACAAATGGTATAACTGCTCATATTATTACCCATTCCTTTTGAGACTCTAGCCACAGTATTTGGTGATGACTTTGTTTCAGTAAATTTCAGTGGCTGATACTGAAAAAGATGTAACAGTTTTTCTTCTATATTTTTTTGACAGCTTCCACATTTAGTGGGCATTAGTTTAATTGATTGACAGCCTTTTCTTGATACACTGCAGGGTAACAAAATAGGTGAGGATGAACTGTACCTATAATCTTCCTGCATATCTTGCTTAGCTCTCTCTCTCTTTAATGGTCCTTAATAGGCTAAAGTATGCTGACTTTCTAAAGGCCCTGAATACACAGCCAGGTTCTAATTGCCCTGACCATCTTATAAACATCTTTCCTGTAATCTTTCTTTACGACCTCTTCCCTCCTCCTTCTCCCTGTTTTATGCACAACAATACATTCATCTCTATTCTGAAGCATAATGTAGATATCTGTAAGGACCTGCACACCAACATGATGCAGTCTGTTGGCACCACAATGAACCAGAGCACAGCTGACAGGATGCAGGAGGAGATCATGTTCCTGGCACTGAGCACAACAAAAATCAGGATCATCACTGGCATGAATGCCAACACTCTGTTGAGATTGCAGGAACTATCCTGGCTTCCTTGGCCACCTTTCATCAGATGTGTATCAGCAAGCTGGAGTATGACAAATCTGGACCAGAGCATACAGAATCACAGAATCTTCTAGGTTGGAAGAGACCTCCAAGATCACCTAGTCCAACCTCTGTCCTAACACTAACAAGACCTCCACTAAACCATATCACTAAGGACTACATCTAAACGTCTTTTAAAGACCTCCAGGGATGGCGACTCAACCACTTCCCTGGGCAGCCCATTCCAATGCCTAACAACCCTTTCAGTAAAGAAATTCTTCCTAATATCCAACCTAAACCTCCCCTGGCGCAACTTTAGCCCATTCCCCCTCGTCCTGTCACCAGGCACGTGGGAGAATAGACCAACCCCCACCTCTCTACAGCCTCCTTTAAGGTACCTATAGAGAGCAATGAGGTCTCCCCTGAGCCTCCTCTTCTCCAGGCTAAACAACCCCAGCTCCCTCAGCCGCTCCTCGTAAGACTTGTTCTCCAGACCCCACACCAGCCTTGTCGCCCTTCTCTGGACTCTCTCGAGCACCTCCATGACCTTCTTGTAGCAAGGGGCCCAAAACTGAACACAGTACTCAAGGTGCGGCCTCACCAGAGCCGAGTACAGGGGGACAATCACCTCCCTAGACCTGCTGGCCACGCTGCTTCTTATACAAGCCAGGATGCTGTTGGCCTTCTTGGCCACCTGAGCACACTGCTGGCTCATATTCAGCTGCCTATCAACCAGTATTCCCAGGTCCTTCTCGGCCAGGCAGCTTTCCAACCACTCATCTCCCAGCCTGTAGTGCTGCTTGGGGTTGCTGCGCCCCAGGTGCAGGACCCGGCACTTGGCCTTGTTGAACTTCATACAGTTGACCTCAGCCCATCGGTCCAGCCTATCCAGATCTTCCTGCAGAGCCTTCCTTCCCTCGGGCAGATCAACACACGCACCTAACTTGGTGTCATCTGCAAACTTACTGAGGGTGCACTCGATCCCCTCATCCAGGTCATCGATAAAGATATTAAAGAGGACTGGCCCCAGCACTGAGCCCTGGGGGACTCCACTAGTAACCGGCCTCCAACTGGATTTGGCTCCATTCACCACAACTCTTTGGGCCCGGCCATCCAGCCAGTTTTTAACCCAACGAAGCGTACGCCAGTCCAAGCCGCGAGCAGCCAGTTTCTTGAGGAGAATGTTGTGGGAAACAGTGTCAAAAGCCTTACTGAAGTCAAGGTAGATCACATCCACAGCCTTCCCCTCATCCACCAAGCGCGTCACTTGGTCATAGAAGGAGATCAGGTTCGTCAAGCAGGACCTACCTTTCATAAACCCATGCTGACTGGGCCTGATCGCCTGGTTGCCCTTCAAGTGCCTCGTGACAACATTCAAGATAATCTGCTCCATGAGCTTCCCTGGCACTGAGGTCAAACTAACAGGCCTATAGTTCCCCGGGTCTACCCTCCGGCCCTTCTTGTAGATGGGCGTCACATTTGCTAGCCGCCAGTCGACTGGGACCTCTCCTGACAGCCAGGACTGCCAATAAATGATGGAAAGCGGCTTGGCCAGCTCCTCCGCCAGTTCGCTCAGTACCCTCGGGTGGATCCCATCCGGCCCCATCGACTTGCGTACATCCAAGTGCTGTAGCAGGTCGCCAACCATTTCCTCGTGGATAGTGAGGGCCACAATCTGTTCCCCATCCCCTCCCACCAGCTCAGGGTACTGGGTATCCAGAGAACAACTGGTCTTGCTGCTAAAGACTGAGGCAAAGAAGGCATTGAGTACCTCAGCATTTTCCTCATCTTTTGTAACTAAGTTTCCCCCCACATCCAGTAAAGGATGGAGATTCTCCTTAGTCCTCCTTTTTGTGTTGATGTATTTGTAAAAACTTTTTTTGTTATCTTTAACGGCAGTAGCCAGATTGAGCTCCAGATGAGCTTTGGCTTTTCTAATTTTATCCCTGCACAGCCTCGCAACATCCTTATAGTCCTCTTGAGTAGCCCGCCCTCTTTTCCAAAGATTATAAACCCTCCTTTTTCTCCTAAGCTCTAGCCACAACTCTCTGTTCAGCCAGGCCGGTCTAGTTCCGCGCCGGCTCGTCTTTGGGCACGTGGGGACAGACCGCTCCTGAGCCATTAAGATTTCCTTCTTGAAGAGTGCCCAGCCTTCCTGGACTCCTCTGCCCTTCAGAACCTCCTCCCGAGGGACTCTGCCAACCAGTGTCCTGAACAGCTCAAAGTCAGCCCTCCGGAAGTCCAAGACAGCGGTTTTACTGGTCCCCTTCCTGACTTCACCAAGAATAGAGAACTGAACCATTTCGTGGTCACTCTGCCCAAGACAGCTCTCGACCACCACATCTCCCACCAGTCCTTCTCTGTTTGTGAACAGAAGGTCTAGCGGGGCACCTCCCCTGGTAGGCTCTCTAACCAGCTGCGTCAGGAAGCTATCTTCCACGCTCTCCAGAAACCTCTTAGACTGCTTTCTCTGGGCTGTGTTGTGCTTCCAGGATATGTCTGGGAAGTTGAAGTCCCCCACAAGAACAAGCACTGACGATTTCGTGGCTTCTGCCAGCTGCCTGTAGAACTCCTCATCCGTCTCCTCATCTTGGTTCGGCGGTCTATAACAGACCCCCACCAGGACGCTTGCCTTGTTGGCCTTCCCTCTGATCTTAACCCAAAGAGACTCAACCTTATCGTTCCCAGCCTCAAGTTCCTCAACATCAAAACACTCTCTAATATAGAGAGCCACACCACCACCCCTTCTGTGCTGCCTGTCCCTTCTGAAGAGCCTATAGCCAGGCATTGCAGCACTCCAGTCATGAGAGTGGTCCCACCACGTTTCCGTGACGGCAACCAAGTCATAGCCTTCCTGCTGCACGATGGCTTCCAGCTCCTCTTGTTTGTTACCCATGCTGCGTGCATTAGTGTAGATGCACTTCAGTCGGGCCATTGCCTTCTCCCCTGGCCTTGCCATTGTTCCCCCTGGTACAGCTCCAACAAGACTTATTTCAGCCCCGTCCCCCTTCTTTCCTAGTTTAAAGCCCTCTCAGCGAGCCCTGCCAGCTCCTGGGCTAGGATCCGTTTTCCCCTTGGAGATAGGGACCCGTCTGCGGTCAACAGGCCGGGTGCTGAGTAAAGTGCCCCATGGTCAAAAAACCCAAAATTTCTGTATTGGCACCAGCCTCTGAGCCACGTGTTAATCAGGTGGGCTTTCCGTGTCCTCTCGGTACCCCTCCCTGCCACTGCAGGGATGGAGGAAAACACCACCTGTACTCCCACTCCATCCACTAACCATCCCAGTCCCCTAAAGTCCCTTTTGATAGCCTTCAAGCTTCTCTCTTCAATATCATCACTGCCAGCCTGGACTATCAAAAGAGGGTAGTAGTCAGAGGGGCGAACCAGGTTGGGAAGCTTCCTGGCAACATCCCTGACCCTGGCCCCAGGGAGGCAGCAGACTTCCCTACGGGTAGGGTCAGGTCGACAAATAGGGCCCTCTGTTCCCCTGAGAAGGGAGTCACCTACAACGATCACCATTCTATCTTTCTTGGTGGAGGCTGTCTTGAGGCGTGGAGTCAGCTTCCTCACCCTAGGCATCCTCCTGGGTAGACTTTCTACCTCGTCCTCACCCACCGGCCTCTCAAGCTCCAGGGCCTCAAACCTATTGTTCAAGGGCACCTGGGAAGGAGGGGCCGGTGGGGGGATGCATTGCCTGCAAGGTCGAGCAGGGACCTGTCTCCATTCCTCCTCAACTCCTAGGTCCCCTCCCTCTGCCCGACAGCGACACGGCAGGGGGTCCACCCCCATTTGGGGTGTCTCGCCCCGGTACCTCTCCTTCAAGCCCTGCAGGGAGTCGCTCCACCAGTCTATCTCCCGCTCACACTCCCTGATAGCCCTCAACCTATCCACCTCCTCTTTGAGTTCTGACACCAGGCAGACCAGGTCATCCACCTGCTCGCACCTCACACACACGGAGCCTCTGCCTCCCTCAGATGGCAGCAACAGGCTCAGACACTCCCTGCACCCAGAGACCTGAACTGCCGCATTGTTGAGCAGGCGGTCAGTCTGGGTGGACACAGACTTTCTAGAGAGAGCACTCTGCCTGGTGTAGACCATTGCAGCCTAGTTATCGGTCGACAGCCGTTGAAGGTGTTGTTCTTATGGGCGGGGGGAAACTCTGCCCTCTCCGCCCTCCCTGCTCGCCCTGCCTGCGCGAACTGCCGCGCGAACTGCCGCGCCCCGCCCTTCTGACGCGCCACGCCCTGTTTGCCCGTCCTGGTCGCTTGCGCTCCCTAGGAGCCCCTTTTGAACGGCCGGGGAGGGGGCACTGCTGGCTCCGCCTACGCCTCGTCAGCCACCTCGTCAGCCTCCCTCACGAGGGCTGCCGGGTCCTGGCGGCTCCCTCGAGCAGCCTCGATGTCGGAAAAAAAGCCCTGCCTGTCCCGATCCCCCGCTCCGCTGCAGAACGCGTCTGCCCCAGAGCCGATCGCCTTGGCAAGAGGCGAATACTTAAAGAGAAAAAGGATTACAGATTGGTCATGACAATTAGAACTTCTTGGTGCCCAAAGCAACAAGACAAATTATTGTCACCTCTATTCACACATCTCTCTCTACCTTCACATCTACATCCATAAACCCATAAAGCTGGATTTGGGTGCTTAAACACAGGTGTCTCGTGCTATTGAGTTTTAGGTTAGAAATTAGGAGACATTTCTTCTCAGAAGGAGAGGTCAGGCTTTGGAACGGGTTGCCCAGGGAGATGGTGGAGTCACCATCCCTGGGGAAGTTTAAAGAAAGGTTGGACATGGTCCTTAGGGACGTGGCTTAGTGGGTGACGTTGGTAGTAGGGCGATGGTTGGACCAGATGATCTTGGAGGTCTTTTCCAACCATAATGATTCTATGATTCTATGATTGGCAATACCCGAAACATTATAGGAGGCTTGTGAGACAGGAGACTTGTGTCCTGGAAACCAGGTATGATACCCTATGTTCTCTAACATGATTCTGGGATCCTACGCATAAGTAACTGAATCCCACTGAAAAATTGAACTGATAACATGGTTTTTGGTGATGCCTCTTCAGGTTATAATTTATGTGTCTAAAAATGAATTTTTCCATATTCTAAATGAGACAATTTTCATTCCCTTTATTGCTATTGGAGAAAAATAAGCATGTCCATAAGCATGTTTTTATTTTGTTTAATGAATTAAGTGAATTGCTCTTGGTGGTTGCCTGTTCCTCTTCACTGAATGTAGGAGTCAAGAGGGACTATTTTAGTCTTAGCTATTTTTGGACATCTCTAGATTTAGTTGCCTAAATACAGATTTCTAATGCCATTTCAAATGATATAATAATAATAATATGATACCTTTACAGAGTTGGCAGAAATGACCTACAGAGTACTCTTGACCTTCTGTAGTAGCATCTGGAAGCTGAATGAGGTATTCCATGGTATGTGAAATGGCAATAGATTGCTTTTTAGGTGACTGAATCCAATGTTAGAGAGAGGTTCAGCTCCATGTTAAGGCACCTACATTTAGGTATTTATGTGGTGGGGTCTGCATGCCATTACAGATATCTGAACCATCTTGATAGTCAACGGAAAGCCTCTCAGTTTGGTCACTGAAACCTAGAGAGCAATTCTAGCACTGAGGTAGACATCTCCTATGAAATTTGTTAGCATAAGTAAGTCTCTAATAACATTTTAATGTAACAGATCCCCCTCACAGTCCCTGCTGTGACTTTTATTACCAGTGAATGGAGAAGCTGTAAGCACATACCCTGAGGTAATACAGTGAGATGAAGCAGCAAGTTCTCCTTGTGAGGAGAATTTTCAAATTTGAAGGTGTAGCCACAACTTGGATTTGATTTATTTGCATAGTCTGGATGGTACACAAGAACTAGAATTTATGAGAAAATTTCTATATTTTTTGATAATGAAATTATCCAAATGTGGGCATATCATTATTTGGTACCATGTATATATAAATGTATAACTAATTTCAGAGAGTTATTTGAAATTCCCATAAATATATACTTGTTAGCCAGTTGGTTACTGTGATATTACAGACTAGTATCCCTAATGAGAACATATTACTCTATTTCCACCCACACATCCCACCCCCGGGGACATGTATATATTTAGAATCCCTCTGAAAATGAAAAGTTTTATATTATGAATATGAATTAGCTTATGCCTATATACTTTTAGATTCATCCCACCTTTACATTTGCTTAGTTTTTTTGCTGAATTGATGACAGTTTATTTGCCTAGAAACTTACACAGCTTATTCTTTTCCTATTTTAGGGACAGTAACATAGAAATTAAGTTACTCTACTGTTGTCTAGTATGGTACTTGTCCCATGTCTGCCCTGTGAAACCATGCAAAGCAGGATCTTTATGCACTGTATGCATATGTTTATATTTTCAATTTCTTTGTTGTCTACAAGGAATTTTAGAGATGGTTCAAGAGGTTTAGGAAACTGAGCTCTAACTGTAGATGTAGTCAAATCCAACTCTTAATGGAAGTATGAGGTCCATGAGGGCTTTAACTGCAGATAGTGACATTTAGGACAAGTGAAAGCAGTAAGGGGAGTTTATTGTTGAAACAGATTACCTAAGGCAGGTTGTGGAATTTCCATCATGCAAGGCTTTAACAAAAAGTTAGAGAAATGTTTGTGTGGAGCAATTTAGCTATAATTTGCTCTCTGTTTGGTAATGAGATAGATTAAACTATTCTTCAGAATCTTTCTCATTCTTATTTTCTTTCAACCTATATTAAGCAAATTGTTTGTTTAATTCCCTAAGAAGAGGTTGTCTGTTAGTTTAGAAATAAGAAACAAAATATGGAGAATTTAGACAAAGAAGATCAGTGTTATTTCTCACCATAGGCTTGGGATGATGATTTTAAAATTTTATCACTGACCACAGGAGAGCAGACTAGACTGTGATCAGAAATAAAATTCTTTATGAGAACAAGCACTCTATGAACATGTCCAACAATCGTGTTCAATGGCTTTGCCATGGATAACTGATATAATTCTGAAAACCCATGATACTGGGTAAGGCAGATTCTGCTGTCCTTAGTTAAGTACCATATGTGCCATATGCCAAAAATACTATGCAGGCCAAATGACTTGTTAATATGAGCAAAACCAGTTGGATATATCCTTTAAGACTTTGGTTCTTTTGATGAACAGTTAACTCTTATTAAAACAATCATTTAAAGATAACTAGATCTGAATTTGTGTACTGGAAAGTTAGCAGTGGTTCTCCTTTGCAAGAAACAAAGAATCTGTGAATTCAGTCCATTATACTAGGCTGAGGTAGAGTTATACCACTTAAGAGTCTGATCTCCATTAATCACTCCTATCATAGCAAACCAGAAAGTTTAAGTTCCATTTTATATAATAATGATCCAACTGGGAAAGCATAATTCTGAAGAAGTAAGTTTGTCTTGAAAAAATTCTGGCTCTAACAGTGAAAGTTTCATTCTATGTATCAAGAGTGAGAATGTAATTATGGGAAAAATCAAGATTCTGTGCTGTTTAATGTCATTTAACTCAAATAGCATTCTGGTTCTAAATTGTGATATAACTAATAACATATGTGTTGATATATGCATTGATATTACTTATATATAATGTCAAAATCGCCAAGGTTAGGTTGTTCTGTTCTTCAGATGGTAAAGTTACTGATGTTTCTGTGATATATCAAAGCAAAATGATTTCTTTTAAATATATCCTCAATATAATCACTGTGTTAATTGAAATGGTGAAAGGAGTATCTGAGAGGGTTAGTTAGAAATTCTGAGTTACTGTTGCCAAGTATGAAGTAAGAAAAAAATGCAGAAAAGAAAAAAAAAAAGAAAATAAGAAAAAAATGCAAATGTAATATGAAATGCAAGTTATCAGCAATAACATAACTTAATAAAAAACACCAAAAAACAAATGAAGGACAACTACAGCAACAACAAAACACAAACATACACACAAAATGATGATTTTCTTCTTTTACCTTTTTTTTTTTTTTTAAGTTTGTTCCTAGCTAATCATTATTTTGGTTGTATTTAGAGTGAACTTCAGCAAATTCACACCATCCACATAATTTTATCACGTCTGTCAAACACTGACACACAAAAAAAATGAGTTTAATGAAAAGCAGATGAAACCTTTGTGATATTTTAATGTCATTAATATTTCCACCAGAATAGCTCTCTTCTTTTTTAGTCTTCTTTATATTTTGATAGATCTGTGTGTATGTCTATCTGTTTTTCAGAGGTCTATCTACCCATTCTCTGGGAAAGTGCATGTATGACCGTGAAAGTGATAAGTTTAACAGGGTAGGTGACAAGCTGGCAACCTGCAAAGCTCTGTGTACAAGTATATACAGGTCTGGAGAACAACTGCATATTAAGACCAGGAGCAGAGGCCAAGGACACAGAATTTCTCCGTCACTTCTGTAAGATTCCACGGTAACTCGAGTAACTGCATAGTTGATGATATCAATGGTTTCTGACACATGTAAAGACTTCAGCTAGGACTCCTCACTTCCTCTTCAAGAATGACACTATGAACTTTAGGTTAGGGTTCTCTTTTCATCGCTACGGTACCTTACTGTGCCTGCTGTACAAAAGGAAAAGAACTTCTCAGGGAAACGAAGTATTCTGTCTTAACTTGTCTGTTTGTGAATTATCCTTCCAAAATGCATGCCATTTACAACAACAACAACAAAAAAAGCTGTCTCTTTGTACTTTACAGAATCTTGATTTTACATAAAATTATTAGAGTGTGCAAAGGAGGCCTATAAAGATGGTGAAGGGTCTAGAGGGCAAGATGTATGAGAAGTGGCTGAAGTTACTTGTTTTGTTCAGCCCAGAGCAGAGGAGGCTGAGGGGAGGCCTCCTGGTGGCCTGCAGCTTCCTGATGAGGGGAGTGGAGGGGCAGGCGCTGAGCTCTGCTCTCTGGGGACAACGACAGGACCCAAGGGAACGGCATGGACCTGGGGCAGGGAAGGGTCAGGCTGGGTGTTAGGGAAAGGTTCTTCACCCAGAGGGTGGTCGGGCACTGGGACAGGCTCCCCAGGGCAGTGGTCATGGCACTGAGCCTGCTAGAGTTCAAGAAGCGTTTGGAAAATGCTCTCAGACGTATGGTCTGATTTTTGGGTGGTCCTATGTGGAGCCAGGAGTTGGACTTGATGATCCTTGTGGGTCCCTTCTAACTCGGGATATTCTATGATTCTAGGATTTATGAGTGAGTATGCAGTACTCTAAATTTTGTCTCTGAATGAGATCAGCTAAGTGGAAAGATGTTTTAATTTCTCTCCACAGAATCAGCTACCAATTTCTGGTATCTTCACAAATGGATTTCCTCCTCTGAACTAGACAGATGATAAGGTTTATTTGGATTAAAGTGTGTTCATATTCTAAGGACAAAGGCTTCTTTTAGCAGCCATCTCTGACTTGGTGGTGAATCTCTGAAACCCAATGCAATTTTTTGGAATGAAAGATGAATTGCAGAGAAATGTTGGATTTGAATATCTTTATTCTGAGAAGTTTCTTTTCATCTCAGCTCATTGCAACAGGTTCATCTGTAGTGAAAATGTAGATTCCTGAACAAAACCAGGGGGTAGTCACCTAGTTCTCTTTTGAGAGAGCTCTCAATCTTCCTGTCAGCCTAATCTTCTGAGAAGAATCCTTTCCTCTAGAATAATTATAATCAATAATCTTATATGCTAGTGATATAACTTCTGTGCCATTGTTTACCTGTCTGCCTTTGGGATTGGAACCATATTGCGCTTAGACTGCTGAAACTTTGTAAAATGTCATTATTTGACAGTTTAGCCATCTGCCCTCATCCAGATGCTACCATTCTCCTAGGCTGATCTGTCACTGAATGAATGCAAAAAGCACGCAGTCTCTGGAATCCATTCATTGTGAAGCACTGTACATTAGTGTTTGCTAGCTCAGTCTTTTCCTCCAAAATGTTGTGCATATTCATTTCTCTTCTGAATATTTTGTCTAAAATGCTATTGGGAGCATTTTTTTTAAAGGAGCTCATGTGGGTGTTAGCATTTTTAAAGCCAATAATTCCAGCATTTCTGTAGAAATTTTGCTATACAATCTCTTTCTCAAATGAATGCCACCCTTTGGATCTTGTCCCAGACTGTAAGAAAATATCAGCAGTTATTGTATACCAGATCAAGACAAGTTCTAGAGAAGATGAATACTTTCTACAGCATTTTGGAACTTTTCAACTTTTCTTCCTTAAACATCCTCAGTTTTATCTTGTTGTGAGAACATCAGCAATTCCTTTAGGACATTTTTTCAGTTAAATGGGATGTTTGGTCACTTTATTGAAACCTTTTATGTATATGCCTTCCCCCCCCCCCCCCCCCCAAAAAAAAAAAAAACACCACAAAACAACAAAAACAACCTGTACATGTTCTTTTTTTTTTTTTTTTTTTTAAAGACACCTACGTGTTTACTCAATATTCCTAAAGAAAAAGAAATCCTGTTAAGATAGTTGAGGCCTGCAGCTTTGCAATGTACCAGAGGCATTTAAACAGAAGGAAAAGCAGAGCTGTACAGGGAGAAGAGGCTATAGAACTTATTTCCTCTGTTTAGACTCTAAGTTTCGTAATACACAGCAGCAGTGTGAGTGTTATGTGGACAGTCAGAGAGGCTATGAATAGAAGATATATTTAGGATTTAGGCTTAGTCAATATGTAATTGCCTTAGAGATGTAACCAATGGTCTTAGGAAAAAAACAACCTGCTACCTTAATCATGAACATAGTGGAAGGAATAAATCTCATTTTCATCTACTGTACTTAACCGGTGGTATTATTTGCCGTTGTGGGAGAGGCTTGAATTATTGAAGAGGCTGATGGGATTATCTCTACACCTAAGTATTTAAGTAGTTCTCAGCACTGTAGTGCATGAGTGCCTCCTAAATATTTAGAAATAAAAATAGCAGCTCATGATTTTTTCTGCTACTCATCTTTTTAAAAAGAGGTGACTCGGTATTACAACAGGAGGAGTTATATGTCTCTGAGTGGGTGCCACTAATATGTACAAAAGCTATGGTATCCTTTCCTTCAAAAATCAATGATTTTTTATTTACTACCCATGAAAGAAGAACTACAGAAGAAACAGCAGCAGATGTAAAGAAAAATGAGGAACTAGTGGATGGGGAAATAGAAGGATTCAAGTACATTTAAAGGCTGCAAAATTAATTGGGATAGAGAAGGAGTGAGAGTACACTGGGTTAGTTTTAGTCAGTAGACTTTCTGATTCTTATCGTAACAATAGAAGAAGATAATAAAACAAAGGTTTCTATTCTAGACAGAGGAAATTATCAATAGAGGGAGAGGTGCACTGAATATAGCCTTTAACTCAATAAATCAAAAATAGATATAGTTTTCTGCCTCTCTGGCAAAGCATTACACTAACATTATGGTGCAATAAACAAGATAAGTTTTGGTCGTGGACATGCTGGCTGGCAAGCGGCCAGCCTGGAAACGAGTGACGGACATACCCTGTTGTATTTCTGGAGATTCTAGAGAACTAAAATATCACTCATTTTCATAATCTGCTATTGTGTATTAATATTTAATAGTATTAATAGCTTTCTTGTTTAATAGTATATATTTACCTTGGGAGAAATCTCAATGGCAGAAAACCAAAGATTTCTGGTATATAGAGTGAGCATAAATGCAAACAAACTGAGCCTTTGTTTTTTTCCTATCTCTTCATGTCTCCTCATACCTCCTTCTGGCACCTCCTACCGTTACTAATTGCACGACCATCACAATGACTGTGTTGCATGTTACATAATGTTCACTCCTGGTTTAAAGGGTGTCTCTTGGGCTGTGGGTCCAAAGTGAAAAGAAGGCCAACAGTAAAATTTGAGAAAAGTGTCATCATTCTTAAATTTGTATCAATCAGCATATATTTAATCCTAAAGCTAAACTGACCTATGTATCCTCTTTTTGAGTTCAGGTGTGCTATAGATACAAGTAAAATTCAATATGCTGACTTATTGTAGGTTTGGGTGAGCTTGGAGAAATGGAAGCTATAATCTGATAGGGAGAAAAATGACACCACAACTGCCACAGACACATAGTTCAATCCATAACATAGATAAATCCATGCAAAACTAGTGCTGGAGATTGTCATTAAACTAGAACAAATCCAAAAACTTAAATCAGCAAGAGTGAGTTCCTTAAGCTCCTACTCTTTGGCTTGCAGACCAAGGAAATGGATACCACCTATGGTTTCTGTATGCTATCTGCTGACCCTGTACCTTTCTGTCCATGAACAGCAGCTATAACTGACCACTTTCCTCTGTAGCAATATCTGACTTCCAGTAAGTACTCTAGCGCAAAGAGCTTGAAGGCCAAAGGCACTTTTTTGACTTAAACTACCTCTTCTGTACTGTTTCTTGTTTGTCTGTAATGGCTCTTGGGTTGAAACACTCCTTTTCCATATAAAACTTTTGCACGTTTTTGCCCCTGTAGGTGAAGTACTTGTTTTGAAGAACTGACTATGTGACTGACATAGAAGGTGATAGAGATGCAACAGAAGGAACAAGATGAGGAATAGGCCGAAGTTGAAGATACTACTGAGCTCTGTTTTATATGACAGAACTAATGTCTTAATATAAATATCAGGCTCCACAAGCCTTATTGCATAAATGGATTATGAGTTGTCTGTAAGAAAAAATGCAGTTGGGAGGCAGCCCAGAGGAGGAGAAATGTAATGTCTAGCCATGCAAAAATAACTGTGGTGTGTTGATAAAGTTTAATGTTAAAAGGTCCCATTAAAACTTTTGCTGCAGCACATTTTAATGATGCTTATTGACCTAACAAGCAAGAGCAGCTCATTAATTATGATTACCCATGCAAGGCACAGTTTATATTTCATACTCCACATTTGTGAGTGATATTCCTGCTTTGAGACAAAGCATCCAATTTCTAACTCTAAAAAATTTCTCAATGTTTACGTCAGGAAACCTCCCTATTGCATTCCTAGATTTTCTCTCCCCACTTTTCACCACCCACCATCTTGTCCTTTACTGCTTCGTACTCAACAGTACCATCAAAAGTTTCCCACATTCATCTGCAGTTTTATTTTTGTTCATTTTTTTATTTAATCACTCCATTGTATCTCCTTGTTCTGATGGACTTTCTCCTATATTGTGCATTGCCTAGCCTCTCAGTTATGTAAGAGCTGTGCCAAATGTTGAGCAGTATTGGAGGGGAAAAAGTTAAAAACATATCAAGTTATTTGATACAATCAACTCTTATAAAAGTTATGTAGTAATGAGTTACTTATTCCATTTCTAGAATCAGTGCATATATTTGGTATGCACTTTGGTGAATACATTGTACTGAGGGTTTAAATTTTTAGTTAGTTTTCTCTGTCCTTAGGTGACCTTCAGTTCCCAGCTATCGATATAAGATTTACCATTGATTTTCTAGGCTGTCCCTCAGTGCTGAAGATTTTTGAGGTCACAGTTTTGCAATTTCTGAGCTGAAGTATCCCCATCTCTAACATTTCAATCTGTTTCTATTGAACAAAACATTAGAGTGAAGTGAATAGATACTGGATTAATATCACAAACCCAAGAGTTTCCAACACTTCAGGGAAAACATAATCATAGAAGCCCAAACTCACTTTTAAATCTGATTGATAATAAAGTGGTGGCTCCATTTAATGAAGAATTCAATGTGTAATGATGGCATAGTTCTACAAATAGCACTAAGGAAATACTGAGCTCAGTGGATTAAGTCAGCTATATCTTTCCTTGTGTACAGTGGGGAATATGTGCACTTCTACAGCAAGCCAGTTTATCAAAGAAGAAGAGAAAGTTTTATTAACTATTTAATTTATAAGCTGTATTTCTTCAGGAAAAAGAAATCTTCCCCTTGATTATGGGATTTCAGATAAATGAGTAGACATACACTGATAAAATTGTGTGCAAACAATTAAAATATGTTTAAATGTAGGGCAACTTTCCATTTTAAATGCATTCTTTTAGTACAGAAAATAGGAATATTTATAGGGGGAAAAAAAAAAAGAGTATCCCTTAAAGTTATTTCTTCACTTTGCACATTTTCAACTCTGATAAGTCTACCATCCATCAATTTCTTTCTTTTAAGTCAGTTGCAGCAGCCCTGCTGGGGGTCCATTACACAGCTAAGAATAGCTAGAGCCTCTGAATAGTTCAGAGGCTTCTGGGCAAACTTTTTTTTTCTCCATCAAATTTCTTTTCTTCACACTATGAAGGGTAATGTAAACCTGATCCAGCAGCTGTGTGGATTTTTTTTTTTCAGGCAGAGGTGTTTCTCCTAGGTAATTTCTATCTGATTTATTCCCCCTTTTTGCTATCTGGAAGATAGAAAAAATCTGTGGAACTAAAAACCCTGGGAGATGCTGCTTTGGACTACAAGATGTGCTAGGTATCTCCCATAGTCCCTAGGCTGCACAAGACTAGGATTTTTCAGACTAGTTTCTAGAGTGATTCAATGTTACATAATTTAGCACAATATTAATCTTGCAAATGCTGTTTTGTCAGCCAAAGAAGACTGTTTGAAAGCTGACATTTTTGGTCTCTGGTCTTTACAGATTTCCTTAAACAGCATGATTTTCTTGCATTCCAGGGGAGGGTCATACTACATGATAATTAAAGTCCTATCTGTGGTCTGTTGTGCCTTGGTGAATGCAATTGACCTTCTTTGAGAGGTGAAAATTGCCTTCTGTCTCAGCTAGGGTTGAACTAAACTGTTCAACCTTGGAACAAAACAACCCCTTTCTTCCTTGCCATTTTTAAGATGGATTTTTATCCTCGTCCCTCCTTTTGGGCAAACATATTGCCAGTGGAAAAAACCAGCACATTAATATGTTTTTGTCTCTTTTTCATCAATCACAATGGCCCTTCCAACTACATTTGTCTCTGCTTAGTTGGGAAAGAGGGGAGGACGTCAGTATAGCCTGGTATTTGGCAATCTGCCGACTGTTCTGTATGTTTCAATTCAGTTGCTGCTTCCTCTTACTTTCTGAATATACTTTTAAACAAATCTTGCTTGAACACATTGTAGCTGGCCCTAGGTGCCAATTTTAAGCCCTAAGGACTAGTTTAAGGAGATTGATACAAGAAAGGATGTTCTAAATCATTCCAGAAATGTATTAGCAAGTTAAGGAGTCGTGAAACACGCCTAGTTGAAATGGTGATTTGGTCTAAAAACATTTTGTTCTATGTTTTAGGTCAAGGTTCAACATTTCAAAGGATGATGAGTGAAAGGAAAAAATGTGTTTTGCTTCTCTTGAATCACTTAGGGAAAAATGTAGGTTGTGTTTTTTTAACACTTGCAAAGTGAAATCGTTGCACTGGACTGTACATGATAGAGCTGTCATTAGTAGTTTATTTGGCTGCTGCTGCTTGTGTCACTGTTCCCTTCTTCAATTGCTTTGTCTGTTCTTTGCATGATGTTAGTGAACACTGTGTTTTTATGTTTTTGTATTGTAGCTCTGTCTTTACCTGTGAGAGAACCTTTCATTTACTGCTGCAATTGTCAGTGTATGCCATGTGATTATGTACTGAGAAACCATGGAAAGGGATGCCATTGCCTTTTGGCAATGCTTTCTCAGTAAAATACTCTGAATTTTGCTGTTAGAGCTTTTTTTTTTTTTTTTTTATTTATTTATTTATCCCTCCGCCTTCCCCCCCCCCCCCCCCTTATGCTACATTTCTGTTCCCTGTTAAATCACAAGGAAAGTTGTCTCTGTAAAAGGTGAGAATGACGAATGACTTGGAATATTTTTATCACTTCCAGAAAGATCTGTTGGATATTTGGGCATGATATTCACAAGCATGAAAACAAAATCAAATTTTAAGGTTGATAATTTCATTACAGGACATATTACTTTAAGATGTCTCCTGTACTTTCCAAATACCATACTAAACACTTTTAGATATGTAGGCTTTTATTGACTGATTGCTTGTGTGTAATTTGTGGAAATAAAAGCTTGGTCCACTGAAAAAAATAGTGGTATGACTAAAGTAAATTATGCGTGAGCATGTATATGTATATTGCTCTGAGGACATGATTCTTAGAGTAGCCCACACCCATGTGTACATTTTTGAAATTCAGAGGCACAATGGGTATTTACATGGACACTTCAAGAATGAGTAAATATCACCAAACAATAACAAGATCCAAATTTTAGAAAAGCATATGCTATTCTGTACTTTAGTAGTGTCCTGGTGTCCTCAGATAATTATATCCTTCATTGCCCAAAGGGTAGTTGATTTGTGCAGCCATTCTGCAACTGGCTCTTATTTTTACTTTTTTTTTTTTTTTTTTAAAGAAATAATCTAAATACTCTTAAATAGTTAAAATTAATTAGAAATTAGTTGTTTTCCAATTCCATTTTGTGGTTGTTACTTGTTTGGTTTTCTTTCTATGCTATGTCCAATACTGTTAATCTTCTGATATTTCCCAACACAATAATATATCTTAAGAGTTTTAAAAGGCAAAAAATAATTGTGAACTGTTCATTCAAAGCTGTGTATTTGTGTGTCAATACACTATGGAAAACACATATATAATACTATAAATACTAATGGAAAACACAGTCAGATTTTAACATTTAAGGAGCTACCATGCACCACTAGCAGCAAATTAAATCAAGTTTGTGCTTACAGTTTAACAATGGTTGTAGGCAGAACAGCATTTTAATGTGACCACCTCTGACCTCTACCAAATGGAAGTGAGACAAAATGCAGAAATATGGGCATACACTAAAAAGTGACTTGATTGTTGGGCAGGCTTTGTCAGAAAAACTTTGTGTCCAAAGACCAGTGGGATACTATACATGTCAGGAGGGAATTAATAAAAGTTATTCATAGCCTCACTCAAAATGAAAGCCCAAGCTGGGCACAATTCAGCAATGTACAGAGCTTTTAGCTAGGAATCCATCACAGAAAACAATCAAAATCTGGTTTTCCTACAGCATTACACCTGCATACCACAGTGGCGTCACAAGCACAGTGCATAAACCTACTGTTTCTTTTAATAAGGCCAGTATCTTGAGAGGAGAAGCCCACTTTCTCAATTTCTAAGTAGTTTTATAAATTCTGGAAACAATAGTTTATTACAATAGGTTAGTTTATAAAATGTCAAAATAATAATAATAATAATAAAAGAAGCTCATCAGCAGTCATCTTCATATTGCAAGCACAGTTATACCTTCTGGATATGCTTCATCAGCTTGTATTGGATAGGATAGTTTATGATACTCATTAGTATAGAAGATATAGAAGGCCTCACGGTATTTGCGTCTACAGTATTTGCGTTTCACAGATTCACAGAATGGCTGAGATTGGACGGGGCCTCTGAAAATCATCTAGTCCAACCCCCTTGCCAAGCAGGATCACCTAGAGCATGTTGTGCAGGATGGCATCCAGGCGGGTTTTGAATATCTCCAGAGAAGGAGACTCCACAGCCTCTCTGGGCAACCTGTCCCAGTGCTCTGTCACCCTCACAGTAAAGAAGCGCCCCCTCATATTCAGCCAGAACCTCCTGTGCTTCAGTTTGTGCCCGTTATCTCTCGTCCTGTCGCTGGGCACAACTGAAAAGAGACCGGCTCCATCCCCTCGACACCCTCCCCTCAGATATTTATACACATTAATGAGCTCTCCCCTCAGTCTTCTCTTTCCCAGACTAAACAGGACCAGTTCTCTCAGCCTGTCCTTGTACAACAGGTGCTCCAGTCCTCTCATCATCTTCATAGCCCTCCTTTGGACTCGCTTCAGTAGCTCTGTGTCTCTCTGGTACTGGGGAGCCCAGAACTGGACACAATACTCCAGGCGTGGCCCCACCAGGGCTGAGCAGAGAGACAGGATCACCTCCCTTTACCTGCTGGCAACACTCTTCCTAATGCAGCCCAGGATACTGTTGGTCTTCTTGGCCACAAGGGCACATTGCTGGCTCATGGTCACCCTGCTGCCCACCAGGACTCCCAGGTCCCTCTCTGCAGAGCTGCTCTCCAGCAGGTCAGCCCCCAGCCTGTACTGGTGCTTGGGGTTATTCCTCCCGAGGTGCAAGACCCTGCACTTGCCTTTGTTGAACTTCAAAGGTTCCTCTTGGCCCAACCCTCCAGCCTGTCGAGGTCCCTCTGAATGGCAGCACAGCCCTCTGGGGTATCAGCCACTCGTCCCAGCTTTGTGTCATTAGCAAACTTGCTGAGGGTGCACTCTGTTCCATCATCCAGGTCCTTGGTGATTAAGTTGACTTAAGATTAAGGTGATTAAGACTGAACCCAGTACTGAGCCCTGGGGGACACTGCTAGCTACAGGCCTCCAACTAGTCTCTTCTCCACTTTCCTTCTTGTACTAAGTACAGTCCTTTAAAAACATCTGGATTTCTAAAGCAACATTATTCATGAGTTAATGCCTATGTTCAAAAGTGTTTTAGGTGCCAGAAGCTAAACATGCAACAGAAACCAAATGAACTGAAAATACATTTTTTTTTTAAATTTATTTTTTATTTTATTTATTTAATTATTTGGGGGGGTGGGGGTGGGAGTAGGGGGTGGGAGGGGTTCCATTCAAACAACAGTGCAGAAAGAACTAAGTGCCTAAAGCTTGTCTTCACAACTTTCTGTGCACTGAAAAGACAGCTACCACAGACAATTGCTGTGACCGGAAGTGTCTATCAAACCTGCTGAGGTTAAGGAGGGGCTTCCAGGTAATGTGACACCATCAACCCTTTGCCTCTTCTTTATTAGTGCAGGTTGAGTAGTGTGGCTTCCCCCAGGTATTGCTTTCTGTTCAGGTGTCTCATTATTTTCCTAAATATGCTCATATGTGAGATGAGCAGAGCTGCAGACTGCCAATAACAGAAGCATGCTTGAGGACAGAAACAATGTCATGAACATGTAAGCCACTTGGTATGCTTGGTACTGGTCAAGCAGTGGTTTTAAGCAATCCACTGGTGTCTGCGGCAGACATACATGCCTTAAATCTTTCTTTCGCAACTACACTTGTAAGGTGGAAATTCATTTTACACAACCTTACCTTAAGTGTTTAAATAGTTAATAGTGTAAGCCTAAACTGTTAACCATAGGGTACCTTATTTGGCTGATAAACAGGCATATCCAGAGGGCAATTCATCTCACTCTACAAGAGAGAAAGGACAAGCACCTCTGTGGAGATTCCTATTTCTCTATAATGACTGTGAAGTGACTGGCTGAACTTCAGATGATGAGCTTCTTATATACATCAAAAGCTAAGAAACACCTGTAGGAACATGAGACTCCTTGAAGTCAATGGGATTTGGATTCTGATGATGAAATCTCAATCCAAATAAAAATTGAAGTCTGAGGGGAAAAAGCCTATTGACATTACTGAGGACAGGATTTCAGTCTAAGAGCCCAACCATATGTCTGCAGCACAGACAAAGGTTCAGGTACGGCTCATGTAAGCATAACTTTCATGTCACAGAAGCAGTGTGTTGGCAGCAGCCTGGAACTTAGTGTGGGGTGAAAAATCCTCCTGCAAAACTGAAGTAAATATTAGATGATAGCCTGCCCTGAACTCTGTACTGCTTTAGCACTGCTTCTTATTTCAAGGAAACAAATAGACAGCAATGCCCTTTCCACATGGTATCCTTGTCTCTAAACTGGGGAGACATAGATATGATGGATGGACCACTTGGTAGGTAAGGAATTGCCTGAATGGTTGCACTCAAAGAGTTGGCTCAATGCACTCAAAGAGTTGGTGGCTCAATGTCCAGCTGGAGATCAGTAATGAGTGCTGTGCCTCAGTGGTCAGTATTGGGACCAGCACCATTTAACATCTTTGTTGGTGACATGGACAGTGATGTTTTGTGCACCCTCAGCAAGTTTGCTGATGACACCAAGCTGTGTGGTGTGGTCAACACACTGGAGGGAAGGGATGCAGTCCAGAGGGACCTGGACAGGCTTGAGAGGTGGGCCTGTGCGAACCTCATGAGGTTCAATAAGGCCAAGTGCAAATTCCTGCATCTGGGCTGGGGCAGTCCAAAGCACAAATACAGGCTGGGTGGGGAATGGACTGAGGGCAGCCCTGAGGAGACACCTGGGGGGGTCAACTGATGAGAAGCTTGGCATGAGCCTTCAATGGGCACCTGAAACACAGAAAACCAACTGTATTCTGGACTGCATCAAAAGCAGCATGGCCAGCAGGTTGAGGGAGGTGATTCTTCCTCTCTGCTCTTGTGAGACCCCACCTGAAGCACTACATTCAGCACAGGGGCCCCCAGCACAAGGAGGACATGGAAGTATCAGAGTGAGTTCAGAGGAGGGTGACACAAAGATGATCAAGGGACTGGAGCACCTCTCCTACGAAGACAGGCTGAGGGAGTTGGGGTTGTTCTGCCTGGAGAAGAGAAGGCTCTGAGGAGACCTTATAGCAGCCTTCCAGGACCTAAAGCAGGCCTGCAGAAAAGCTGGGAAGGGTCTCTGTCAGGGGGTGTAGGGACAAGACAAGGAGAAATGGCTTTAAGCTAAAAGACGGGAGGTTTAGAATAGATATAAGGAATAAATTCTTTCTTATGTGGGTGGTGAGGCACTGACACAGGTTGCCCAAAGATGCTGTGGATGCCTCGTCCCTGGAAGTGTTTAACGCCAGGTTGGATGGGGCTCTGAGCAACCTGGTCTAGTGGGAGGTGTCCCTGCCCATGGCAGGGAGATTGGAATTAGATTATCTTTAAGGTCCTTTCCAACCCAAAACATTCTATGATTCTATGATTCTCACATGCTTCCAAGAACAACAAACTTTCTAATCCTGTGAAGATGGACAAGAGATAAAGTGTCCCTATTTTGTATGAGCTTAGTAATATTTTTTTATCAGTTTATGTAAAGTGCTACAGAACATACATGGGAAGAGAACCAATTTTATTTATTTATTTATTTATTTATTTATTTTCCACCTAAGTGTTAGTTTTGTAGGAGGAAATAAGAATCTATGCCTTAGTTGGCACCTACGGTCCCAAAGACTGTAGTATTCTTTCTGATAGTAGCTCACAGAGAAGATATTTTTAATGCAGTTTTAAAGTTCCCTGAGGTCCACCAGAGGCATCTTTGATTTTCCACCTTTGTGAATTTCATGTGGGTGCTGCATTAATTGCTCTGATCCTCTGTGAAAGTTAATACTGAAATATTCATGTCAATGTTTCTGGATCATTAGCTGACACTGATACATCTAGCCTTATGATAAAATTAGAGTCCTTTAACACTAGCACAGTTCTTTTTTTTTTTTTTCTCCTGAAGACACTGAGGTTCTCTCAATAACTGTCTGCTGGGAGGTTCCTATAATCTTTGCTCCCTTCTTCTCTACAATGGCAACTCTGAATGCATTTTGTGATTGGTGCATGCTTTTCTGCCTCTCTTATTTTGGGTCTTCATTAATAGTTACACATTTACTTGGGATTGTTTCAGGCTTCTTAGCTATAGAATAAATTGCTTATTGGGATTCTGGACTCCAAAGAATGTCCTGAAACACTCAGTTCTCTCAAGATCCAGAACTACGTTTGCTTTGTAGGCACGCTGAACTCCAGTCTTTTTACCCTACATTTAGTACATGTAGAAACAGTTTTAAGAGGTAACTTGGGATGTTCTGCCTGCTCAACACTTGTCAGGTGACATTGCCAAAGGAATAGGTGGTGGTTGCTGCATGTACAGTCCCTGTGGCGTGCACATGTGTTCCAAAGCACAAAGTGAACTAAGGAAATTTTTTATAAGATACTTGTTTGAAAGTTGATGATAATCCAGCAGGTGGAAAGGAAAATCAAAAGATAAAATTCATCTCTTGTTGCCTGAAGGTAATGGTCTATACAGCAACCAGTAAAATCAATACTGAAAGGAAGGGATGAATTATGGAAATCTCACCAGATATATATTTTTTAAAAAACAAACAAACAAAAAACAATCAGATGAGAATTTTCCCTGCTGAAAAGTAAATCTGTAAAAGTTTTAAGTGTAAATTCATTTTTCAAATATTTTCCATGGAAAAAAAATCAAAATATTAATAATAAAATATATATATATATTTAAAACTTGAATAATGGTTCCAGCTTTACTTGGTTCAATTTTTAAAATATTAGGAGATTTTTTATTATTATTATTTCATAAAAAACAAAGGTTCATTTATTTGCACTATTAACCCCGGGAAAATCAAAGCAAGATGGTGGGAAAAAAGACACACTGTAAAGAATATCACTTGCTGATCTTTCCTTCCCTTCTACCACTTGAATCTGAAATTTAGGCAGTTATTGAATCTATAGCTCCTCTGTCATCATGATCACAGAGAACCCTTTCCCATCACTTGATTTGACCGAGAGGTTGCAACATTTTCTTTAAGATATGGAATGAACTACACGTGAATTTGTCATTACAAGTACATTACTGTAGAGTGCTCTGGTATATGGCAAATTATTATAACAATTGTCTGCAAGAATTTGCTGTAATGCTGTTGTAACATAACAGGGACAGTAGAGAAGTGCATAACTCTTACTGTATAGAACTCTGTCCATTGAAAAACAAGAAGGTCTGATAGAAGTGTTACTGAGGGATTATTTCCAAAATACCTGTTAAGGGAACTGTGACTAAGGCTGAATAGATACAGAAATACCTGATACCCATCAGAGTTGCTAAAAATATTCCTGTTATTTTCAGTTTGCACAATGGCTTAGTTCCCTAAGAAAACCTGGGTGACATATTTGCTACCCAAGTGAATAAAGTGACAAATATTGCCAGAGCTAGTTATAAATGAATTTGCCTTTTGGACAGTAATCTTTTGTGCTAGCTCATATGCCAGTGCTTAAGGCAAACTATTTAAAACACTCTTCACCTAGTGTGAATCTGGCAACTCATGAGTAAGAGAAATGGATCACAAGCACTTCTTTTGGACATATGTCTCTTTTTTGATCATCTAGAAGCAGTTTCAGGCCATGTCATCAGGAATAAGAGCAATTTTGTGCAGCAGATTAGTATTCTAAATAATAATTTATTCAAACAAAGATTAAATGTTAACTATATGGGTATAATTTTCAGAGGAGATTTTTGTGAGTTTTATATGTGTGTGTGTGCATACTTGTCTAGCATGCATTTGTATTTGAATATAGATAAGTTAGATATGTTAGTTTATTATAAATTGACTTTCCATATATGCTTTAATAGCTCCTGATATTGAGCCATTTTTGCATAAAACAATTCACTGAACTTTATTGACAAGTAAGAGTAAGGTTCTATTACAGTAATGGAATTGTGTGGATTTAAACATCCAAAAACTGTCTGTGTGAGGTTCTGAGATAGTGGAAACCAGCGCCCCTCTACTGGAGTCCCCAGCCTGATTCTGCCAGCCAAAGTTCTGGTGTAAGGGATGTAGAATTAAGACAATTGTTTATGTCTTGAAAAATGGAATATCATAATGGAACTGGACTGCCTTATTTGTTAACCTATTGTGTCAATCGTTGGTAAAGGGAAAAGGATACTCTCAAGAGGCTGTAAAGTGGCTTGTTGTCTGTGAGGAGCAATGGTAGTCTCACATTTGTTTGAAAAAGAGTATTGATTGATCAGCACTTACACAAAAGAAGAAAATTGGTAGTGTATAGCTTCCAAAAGGAACAGAAGTGACTTAAAGTTCTTAAAGTTATAATGAAAGCTTGAAAAGATTTCTGATGCAAATCTGAAAATCCCATTAGGTTACAAAAGTACAGTATCCAGTATACTGATCTGTCTGGGTAAATAAGCTGAATTACATTGAATATTTTTGCAACCTGAGCTTATGTTTCAATGTAGTATCTTGCCTCTATCTCATCCCCAGTGAAGGGGGAATGTTGGAAACAATCATTAAACAGGAGAATTTGTGTCTCTTGATACTAAAATAAATAAATAAATTAATAGTGTGGGAAATCAAACCTTGGTGTTTTCGTAGAATTATTTCCCGAAATTCTTTTCCTCAACAATCTTTGTGGTCTTCATTTTCATTCTGCTTTATTTCTATTCTCTCTTTTCTCTTTTCTCTTTCTATTCCCTTCAATTTATTTAAGTCCCTTCTCCACTGCTCATTCATGTAGCCACATCTTTCTTCCACTTGTTGTCATACACTTGTTTCCCCAAGGGCCTATTTTACTTATGAAGCTCTTATTCTACCCCATACCATTCCTGAAATGAATTCTCCCACTCCCTACTAGATAATGTCACTACTATTCCTAAGAAGAAATTCCTCTATACAGTATAGGGTCACCATATTATTATATGCACAGTTGATGTTATAAGATGCATCCATCTCCAAAAGAGAGAGATAACAAAGATACCAAGAAAAAATTTCATTTTCCTAACAAGCAATCATTAAGAAATTATTTTAAGACTCATAATCATTTCCCAGTGTCTGACTGTATGTAAAATAAAATAAAAAATAAAATAAAAAATAAAAAAAAACAAGCGGGAAATTATCTTTCATGCAGAATATCAAATAATTCTATATGACAGTGTGAATCAAGCACTTTGGATGCTAGTAGAGTACAAATTAAACCCCACTCAGCCATTATGCTGTCTATCTTGATCTGAAAGATCTCGAGATTCTAAAAGAAAATTACTAATTTACCTTTTTTTTTGTGTGTGCTGTTTCCATTGTTTGTTGAAGCACTGCACAGTTGAAACTTACTCTTGATGTTTCACCAAAGTGCATATGCAACATGAAGATGTATAAGAACTTCCATTTAATATTTCACAAATTTGTGAACAGCAGTTCTTTAAAGGATTGCAAAGGACATTAGGATTCTACGGGGTGTGAATAGCCAGTCTAATTGTAAAACAATGCCTGACTTCGGGCACCCTATCACTCCCCACTGCCTGTTTGCAGAATGCAGGCTCCTAATTTCCTGTGGTTCTAATTGTCTAAAATTGACAATGTGAATATCTTCTTCTCCTTCCTTTACTCTTCACCTGATTTTCCTATCACTGTGTTAAAAAATGAATTAATTAGGAGCACAGACTTTGGATCATTAAACATGGCAATTTCCTATGAAAAATAAATTGCTTTGTGGATTGTAACATATACTATTACACACTTTTATTTTAGGTGTGTATTGCACAGGACAGCATATACAGAATTGCATTTTAAAAGATTTTCCCTGTAAGATGTATAACTACTGCAGTGAATAGAAAATACATACACTTTCCAATATACTATTGCATCCATCTAGTAAATTTCATAAATATTAGTTACTGGTTCTGTTCCTTTATATTGAAATTAGTAGGGTGGCAGGCTTAAGGTACTACAGCATTGCAAAATGACATCTGTAGGACATGGTCCAGTACTTTGAAACTATTCTGAGTTAGGCTGTTGCCTATCAGCAGAGTAGCAAATAATATACTGAGTTAGTAAGAAATGCAATGTCTGTTCTTCAATCTTGCTTTGCAGGAAATGATAGAAATGATTGTAAACAGATTTTCTCAAGTCCTAGCAGAATCTTAGAAACTCTTATTGCAGGGAATTCCAACTGCCTAGGAGCTCTAGCTCTGATGCATTACATTTCCAAGTTCCTGTGATTGCTTTTGTGGCACCGTTAACTATGAAATATCAAAATAGAGTGCAGCCATATTTATAATGAACAACACTGGCAAAGCATTTATGAGCAGCTGCTGTTTTATAAAAGTTCTTTTTTATGTATTTATATATATTTTTTTCTATCTTTGCCTGCTGAACTCTCTGTAACCAACAGAGTGGAAAATAACTCTCTGAAACCTTTGATTCAGGAAAAGAATCTGTAGGCTTTTATAAAGTATAAGAACTTGCAAACAGCATTACTTCAAAAAAATGTTCTAGACTCCTGGAGGATGACGAAATTCCTAGATTTGTTTGCCAGATACTAAACTTTCTGTGAGAATATCTTTTTCATTTAGATTCTCAGACTGTTCTCTAAGTATGCAGCATACGAAAATTATACAAACATATCACTGTTGCTGAGTTAGAATGGAATCTATTTCTTCAGTCATCAGCATGCTTGCAGCAGCAATCTTCCTTCATATATTTCCTGCATGAAAAATGGTTTGTTCTGATCAGTTGTTCTTCAATTTCCATTTATATCTGTCATTCTATAATCTATGCAAGAAAATTCTCTGATAGAATTCTGTCGCATTTAAAGATTTTATACATGTCAGTTTTAATCTTTTCCATCTCTTCTCTTTCATAGATTGAGGAGGCAGGTAATTCTTTTATTCTCATTTCTTTACTGCTGATCAAAGGATTTGTAAACTTGCAGTCTCACAGTGTTCAAACTGAAGCATTTCTTGGTAAATGTTACAAATAATTTTGCTCACAGTTGCTTGTCTTTCCTGTCAGTTACTGATACTGAACTCTAGCTGGATCTGGAAATGGCTAAGTTTATGTATAAAGCAAAGAAGAGCATTTCTGATTTTTTATTGTTATTTTTATTTTTTTTTAAAGAAAAATCATGCCCAAATATTCTGAAGTTAATTAATTAAATCTGCACATGTATAGAAAAGAACTTTTTTGGTGTCTGCCTCCAAGAATACATTTTTGTCCATACTGTATGAATTGCAGATCAATTAAATACATATAAGAAGTTTTACCTAGTTTTCTAGTCTGGAAATTTCTAGGAAGCAGTTTATCCCAACTATCACATCACAGTCTGATGAATCACCTTCTGGAAGTACCCCTGTCCTTTCTGTGCTCTTGTAAGGAGGAAAGAAAGGCTAACCCAGTTTCTTAGTTTTCCAGTTGCAAAAACTAAGTAGAAATAACTCCTACCCTTTGAGTTTAAATAAGGTAGCTGTACTCATGAAAGCAAATAATCCATTTTTCATTATAAAAATCAGTTTCATGATTTAGCGGTTGGCTCCAGTGGAAGCCTGATCAGCAGCTATACCACCTGTGTGAGTGTGTTGGCTGACAGGTACTGTGGTAGAAGAGGAGTCCTTCCAGAGCTTGGAAACAACAGGGCTATTACTTTAGGTATGGAACAAAGGCCTCTTTTTCTTGTTACACCTTGTGTGGTTAAAATAGCTATACCAGAAGGTAAAGTCTATGAATATCATTAGCTTGTTAAGAAGTAAGTGACTATCTCTTTAGTCTCATATTAAAGTCTTTTCTATTCCTTGCTAACCTCAATGATCATCAACTTAACTTTAAACACAACATATAACCGAAGTTACCTCTGTTCAAAATCACCTCTATTCAAAGCAAGTAACTTTTTTTTTTTTTTTGCCCCTTTGAGTACGTTACCGATTGCTATAGTACAAAGTGGAAAGGACTGGTAGTCAGTTTATAGCAATCTGTTACGGTTTCAAGACTGAATGACCAAGCTGTGTTTTTGTTGGCAGTGAAATTCACACCAGTCACTGATCCCAAATGCACACCATGCATGCAATAGAGAGCTAACTGCTGGAGAACCATGTGTCCTCATTGGAAGTGTTGATCTTCAGATGGCATGACTTCAACTTTTGTTGCATCAGGGAGAAAATTACTCCGAACACATCAGTGATGTGTATGAGTGTGCACAGCAGAACAGTCCATTCCGATGCAAGGCAGGTTTATAGTAAGAAGAATCCCTTGTGTACTCTAAGTGTCTACAATATCCACACCAGTTTTAACCTTACCTTTCTGCTTTTTTAGCAAACCTTTATGGTTTGTCTTAGTAGGGATGATATACTGCATCTGCTATAGAGAACTAGTATAACTTCAGAGGACTGCAGACTGCAGTTCTATATATGCGTTTGGGGACTGGGTCATCGTATTCATAGACCAGATCCTTTAGTATCTTTAGCAAAGCTAGAAGTACATCAGTGAGGATTCAGTTCTGAATCCATCCTATATATTGTGCATTTCTGCTGTGTTTTGGAACACTAAAACACCTTCTATTTGTAACTTGACAGGAACAGCTTAGAATCCTTCCCTTTGCATGGAAGAAACAATTGGTTATCATGATTTTCCCCTCTTTTATAAAACATAAACATTTACACAAAAAGTTAGATGTAGTCTTTCCTTCTATTTCTTTGTCAGATCATCTTTCTACTCCCATTTAGAAAAGCATACAGGTAGGTGAGACCTATTATCAGCAAGAATCCAAAAGTGACATATGGAAGCTTCTTCTCATTCACAAGGCAAAACATTCTGTTTCATGGTGAGAGAGGGAAGAAGAAAATCATCCTGAGGAATTTGGCTTCTTTCATAATTCCATTGAAGATGTCATTGATCCATGATTATCACAGGCTCTTTCCAAGAGCGAGAAATAAACTGAGACAGGTTACTCAATGGGAATCATGCAGTTATACAAAGGACACAGAATCACCTTTGTACCACACTGCCCAACTAGTGGAAAATGGCAGTGGAAAATTCCTTGCTAATATATCAGAAACAGACTGTAAATGTTTCTTTCTGCCTTTCTGTAATTTTTTAAACATTAAAATACTTGACAGGTTACATTTTATACATGGGATTTGAAGCATCACTGTCCAGTATTTCTATGCCCAGTATTTTCTATGACTATGTTTAGTTACCTAAAGCTTGTGTTCTAAGTATTTGATGTGGAACATTCCATACCAGGTATTTGCTTCAGTATACATATATTTTTTTTAAAAAAATATTTAAAGGAAACTGTTTAACATTTCCCACGATATGGGTAAAACATATCATTTTTCTCCTAATAAGGTATTACTGATGTATTTGTAAGGTATTACTTAGGAGGAAACGTGATATTCAGGAGAATTATGTGTTTTGATGGTGAGCCTGAAGAGGAAAGCTTGGTGTTTGATAGACAAAAGGAGCAAAGAAAGGTAAAATGAGGGCTAGGTAAGGAAAGAGAATGAGATAAAAGACAAAGGCATAAGGTAAAGCCCAGCTAGGCAAGAAGTTTTCATGTAGGTATAGAAGGGATTTCAACAGAGTGCCGAGAGCCTGGAAAGTCTGTGCCATTATACTCTTTGGGTGATGCTAAGTAAGTTGTTCGCAGCACGCTTTTCACTCCTCTAGCATTAGTTGTCCGGTCTAGAACTCAGTGCCTGTACAGGGAGAACTGCAAAGTCAAGTTGTACATGTCCTATAACCCATGTGCTTACACTTACATTTTTTCCTGATGTTCTAAAATACACAAGTTTGCTTGAGAAACCATACTATTAGATGTACAAGTGCAAAATAGGACTGGTAATTCAAACTGAAGTAAATTTCCAACACTGTTGTATGACATACCTAGCCCTAAAGAAACAGGGTTCTCTTAGGGCTGAAAGACTGTGTTATTGTTTATTGTACCAACAATAAAAGACTATTAATTTTACCAACCTATTTTCTTCCTGTGATGCAAAAGAGGGAAGGCAGCCTTACTGAAAACTTTTCTTTGTTCACTTTCTTTTTTTTTTTTTTTCCTTTTTCTTCTTCTCTTCTAAGAAGGCTACAGGGCTCTTTAAAATAAAGATTACAGTTATATGAACTCCTTAGGAACAACGGAAGAAGTGGATGAGGTGGGCTGTGTGGCTGAGAGGAGGGAAGGAATCACAGAATCACAGAATTGTAGGGGTTGGAAGGGACCTCAAGAGATCATTGGGTCCAACCCCCCTGCCAAAGCAGGTTCCCTAGAGCAGGTAAATCT
Source organism: Cygnus olor (assembly GCF_009769625.2). Taxonomy (NCBI): domain Eukaryota; kingdom Metazoa; phylum Chordata; class Aves; order Anseriformes; family Anatidae; genus Cygnus; species Cygnus olor. The sequence goes on from NC_049171.1 coordinate 40,062,148, forward strand.
GTGAGAAATTCATGTGGTTGAGGGATATCTTTGGGTATTTGTGTGTGAACACAAATAAGTAAGCAGTAGAGGGTGCCAAGCAATAAGAAGCAACTTTCACATATAAAAATCTTCAAAAATAATTTTAGTTGGCTTACATAGTAAGGGTAAAATGAGGCGTAAATGGCAGTGGGAGAAGGTATATATTATAGGGGTTGGAAGGTGGAGTAAGAGAGATGCGTCAATTTTCTCTCATGTGGTTATAATTACAGCAACCATCCTGCAGTTAAATTATCATGATCTGGGGATATAAGTTTTTTTTGTTTTTTTTTTTTTTTTTTTTTTTTTCTCCAGGCTTTCTAGAAATTGTACATTTCATGAATTTGAACACAGAAGTCTACCTCCAGCAAAGCAGTTAGGAGAGAGATGGAGTTATTGGAAGTCACACATAATTATTCTGTAATTTGTTAAAAATAAAACAAGCCAAGGAAATTTGATGATCACATATCTTTAATAATGCAGAGGCAGAAGTATTCTGTGGCTTATCAAAAGTGCGACTTTATGCACTTTCAGATTAGCAAATTCAGCAAATCCAAAACCTTGAAACTTGTGAAATTAAATGTATATCTGCACACCTTATCCAAATGTGAGGGTACTACTCACCTGATATTAAGGAACTGGGCTGATTTTCTAAGCTTGGTTTAAAAGAAGAAAGTGAGTCTCTCAGAACACAAACATTGGGTAAATCAGGAATGCACGTGTGTTTCTCTTTCTGTCTCCCTTCTTCTGTAGAAGGTGGTATACATCGTATAGATAACCAAGCAGCAAAGACATGGACTTCAGTTTCCTTCATCCAATGTGGTATGTTAAGCAGAGGCTTATACAATCACTCTTTTCCACTGACCTAATGGATACTTAATTTTGAAGGCAAAATCCTTCCCAGTCCTTGCTGGGAAGCTTGGCAGTAATTCACAGAAGATAGTGTACTACGTTGGTGTGTAGTCCACTTTCCTTGCCTGAGGAAGACCAGCCCTTTCTTGTGCTGAAGCAAGCAGAGCAGCAATATAAATACAAGTCTCTGTTCTCTAATTCTTCTCTCTTAAGTGAGAACATTTCATTTTTCCTGAGTATTATGGTGTATGTTTATCTCTCCTTTTTTTTTTCTTTTTGAGAAATGAAGAGAAGGCTTATTCATCTAATGTCAGTATAAGGACTGAAACAGGTACTAAAATTCAGAAAAGACTGTCTTGCCAGAGAACACATGCATGATCAGGTCATTACTTATATACATAATTCCTACTTCTTTTTCATGCTTTTCTTTCCTGGCTTCCTTTGCAACATCATTTAGAGAATCTTCTAAAGAGCCATTTCGTAGTGGTTATGTGTGGGGACCCTCTTGTCTGCAACAGCCACATCCCCCACTGATAAGCCCTTGTTATGCTTTGCACTGTAATGCATGAAACACCTCAAAGCATATAGTCATAAATTGCTGGTTCAAGATTACAAAGTTTACAGTAGTGTGGAAACCCCTTTAAACCTAATCATTAGCTTAACATTCTTTTCTTGTTATATCGATAAAATAATTTTATTGTTAGACTCCTTTCTAAAATATTCAGTACACATTACGTTTTATTTTCAAGTAGCAAAATACATACTCTTTTGTTACAGAAAGCAAATACATATCAGTAATTTTGTCTTGCAAGAAAGAGTTCTCAGTCTGTTCCAGTCTGTTCCCAATCAGTAACCTGATCTGCATCTACCAGAACAAATGACAATGCTTTGATTTGAGGTCAGCAGTTCAAGACCACTCCACAAAAGCTATATTCTGCCCTGAGTGTTAGGCTGAGGAATAACAAATCTCCCCTTATTTCTTCCTCACTGAAGAAATCCATTTCTCCAGAGCAAGACTCTATGCGTGTAAGTCTATGGGCCTGATGATTCACCCCAGGGTACTCAGCAGGCTGATGTCATCACAAGACTTCTCTCAATTACTTATCAACAGTCTTCAGAATCTAGAGAGGTCCCAGTTGACTGGAAGCTGGCAAATGTTGTTCCAATTTTCAAGAAGGGCAAGCAAGAAGACCCTGGTAATTACAGGCCTGTCAGTCTCACTTCAGTGATTGGTAAAATTATGGAGAAAATTATTCTGGGAGTTATTGAAAAACACCTGAAGGACAATACAGTCATTGGTCATAGCCAACACAGGTTCATGAGAGGAAGGTCCTCCTTAACAAACTCAATTTACTTTTATGTAAAATTGATCAGGCCCAGTCAGCATGGGTTTATGAAAGGTAGGTCCTGCTTGACGAACCTGATCTCCTTCTATGACCAAGTGACGCGCTTGGTGGATGAGGGGAAGGCTGTGGATGTGATCTACCTTGACTTCAGTAAGGCTTTTGACACTGTTTCCCACAACATTCTCCTCAAGAAACTGGCTGCTCGCGGCTTGGACTGGCGTACGCTTCGTTGGGTTAAAAACTGGCTGGATGGCCGGGCCCAAAGAGTTGTAGTGAATGGAGCCAAATCCAGTTGGAGGCCGGTTACTAGTGGAGTCCCCCAGGGCTCAGTGCTGGGGCCGGTCCTCTTTAGTATCTTTATCGATGACCTGGAGGAGGGGATCGAGTGCACCCTCAGTAAGTTTGCAGATGACACCAAGTTAGGTGCGTGTGTCGATCTGCTCGAGGGAAAGAAGGCTCTGCAGGAAGATCTGGATAGGCTGGACCGATGGGCTGAGGTCAACTGCATGAAGTTCAACAAGGCCAAGTGCCGGGTCCTGCACCTGGGGCGCAACAACCCCAAGCAGAGTTACAGGCTGGGAGATGAGTGGCTGGAAAGCTGCCTGGCGGAGAAGGACCTGGGAGTACTGGTTGATAGTCGGCTGAATATGAGCCAGCAGTGTGCTCAGGTGGCCAAGAAGGCCAACAGCATCCTGGCTTGCATAAGAAGCAGTGTGGCCAGCAGGTCTAGGGAAGCGATTGTCCCCCTGTACTCGGCTCTGGTGAGGCCGCACCTTGAGTACTGTGTTCAGTTTTGGGCCCCTCGCTACAAGAAGGACATGGAGGTGCTCGAGAGAGTCCAGAGAAGGGCGACGAAGCTGGTGAGGGGTCTGGAGAACAAGTCTTAAGAGGAGCGGCTGAGGGAGCTGGGGTTGTTTAGCCTGGAGAAGAGGAGGCTCAGGGGAGACCTCATTGCTCTCTATAGGTACCTTAAAGGAGGCTGTAGAGAGGTGGGGGTTGGTCTATTCTCCCACGCGCCTGGTGACAGGACGAGGGGGAATGGGCTAAAGTTGCGCCAGGGGAGGTTTAGGTTGGATATTAGGAAGAACTTCTTTACCGAAAGGGTTGTTAGGCATTGGAATGGGCTGCCCAGGGAGGTGGTTGAGTCGCCATCCCTGGAGGTCTTTAAAAGACGTTTAGATGTAGCCCTTAGTGATATGGTTTAGTGGAGGACTTGTTAGTGTTAGGGCAGAGGTTGGACTAGGTGATCTTGGAGGTCTCTTCCAACCTAGACGATTCTGTGATTCTGTGATTCTGTGATATGACAAGGTCACCCATCTAGTTGACCAAAGGAAGCCAGTTGATGTAAACATTTTGGATATCAGTAAAACTTTCAATACTGTTTCTCACAGAATCTTTCTGAACAGAAGGTCCAGCATACAGCTAGATAAAAAAATAATACAATAGGTGAACTGAATAGGTCTGATGGGTTTTGCTCAGAGTATTCTAGTAAATGGGGTTGCATTAGGTTGGCAGCCAGTCACTATTGGGGTTCCCCAGGGCTCCATTTTAGGGCCAGTTCTCTTTAATGCTTTCATAAATAACTTGGATGCAGCACTTCATAGAATCATAGAATGGCTTGCGTTGGAAGACACCTTAAAGGCCATCTAGTTCCAATCCCTCTGCCATGGGCAGGGATGCCACCCACTAGATCAGGTTGCCCAGGGCTTCGTCCAACCTAGTCTTGAACACCTCCAAGGATGGGGTATCCACAGCTTCTCTGGACAACCTGTTCCAGTGCCTTACCACCTTCTGAGTGATGAATTTCTTCCTAATATCTAATCTAGACCTCCTTTCTTTTAGTTTGGGAGTTGAAGGTATACTGAGTAAGATTGTGGATGATGTTAAATTGGGAGAAGCAACTGACTCCATTGAGGGTAGAGAGGCCTTGCAGAGAGATCTTGACAAATTAGAGGGCTAGACAATCACCAACCGTGTGAAACTGAACAAGAACACACATCAGATTCTGGACTTGGTAAGGGACAACCCTAGCTATAAATACAGACTGGGGGATGAGAGGCTGGAGAGCAGCCCTGCAGAAAAGGATCATGGGGGTTTTGGTCGACGGCAAGTTGAATATGGGTCAGAGGTGTGCCCTGGCAGCCAAAAGGGCCAACTGTACCCTGGGGTGCATCAGGCACAGCATTGCTAGCTGGTTGAGGGAAGGGATTGTCCTGCTCTGCTCTGTGCTGGTGTGCCTCACCTCAAGCACTGTGTGTAGTTTTGGGTGCCACAATATAAGAGGGACTTTAAACTATGAGAATATCCAAAGGATGGCTACAAAATTGGTGAAGAGTTCAGCCCAGAGAAAAGGAGACTTGAGGGGAGGCTTCATGGTGGCCTGCAGCTTCTTCCCGAGGGAGCGGAAGGGCAGGCACTGGGCTCTGCTCTCTGGGGACAGCGACAGGACCCAAGGGAACGGCATGGAGCTGGGACAGGGGAGGGTCAGGCTGGGTGTTAGGGAAAGGTTCTTCACCCAGAGGGTGGTTGGGCGCTGGGACAGGCTCCCCAGGGCAGTGGTCATGGCACCAAGCCTGCTGGAGTTTGAGAAGCATTTGGACAATGCTCTCAGACATGTGGTTTGATTTTTGTATGGTCCTGTGTGGAGCTAGGAATTGGACCCTTGTGGTTTCCTTCCAACTCAGGATATTCTATGATTCTGTGATTCTATGAAGAATCATTCCTCTCGGTTGGCTGCCATAGTGCTCTTTCCTCAGCAAAGCTGGCGGTTATTTATAAAGCAGAAACAGAGGGATGAACTACTTATTTTTCCTACCTCTTGGCCATTGATAGGTCAGATGCTACCCACTTGGGAATAGACTGAACCTCTTACTAATAGGTGGTGATCTGATGGGAGCATGTATGGTGTGATTACTCATTACTGTACTGTACTGTACTAGGGTTTGGTTCTGCTGTTTATTTAATTTAAAGCATCTGAACTGAATTTTTGGACCCTTTGCTAAAAGTATGCTAGAGATATGCAATGTTTGTGTATAAGGAATACATGAAAAAAATTCTTTAGCATGTTTTACAGAAAAGGCACTGCAGAAATGGGAGCTTAGAGGTTTTCAGTGTTCTCAAAACCAGACTTAAAATACTCTCATGCAGGGATGCAATAGTTTAAACAGGCTTTATAGCAGTGTTTTCAAGAATTCATTAGGCACTTTACATGTGCAGTAAACATAATGTATAATGACAAAGTCTTGTATGTAAAATAACAAGTTCGAGTCTGATTAACTGCTCAGACACTTTATTTCTTTAAATCTGTTAACAGATGCTGAATTGCATGGCAAAATATGGCCAACATAAATGTGACTTCTACAAATAAACTGAATATAATCAATGCTATTCCAAGGGCTAAGAGATTCATTTAAGTTGGCTAGGCTTTAAAAAGTAGGAGCTTTGATTATTTTTTTCAGTAAAATTGAAACACTGAGTTATTTTATGATCCCTACTCCAGTTATATGAGGTTCGCTCAATTCAAATTTCAGTGGGATTCTTTTGGAATTATAGATGACATCTGTATTAATACTGGAAGAGTTCATCACGATTAATGTCATTACAACAAATGCTAAAAGGATTAATAGGGATTTGCTACTTGTTGCGAAGTGTTGAAGCCCTAGGGGCTCTGTCATCCAAGAACACTGGGGTGGTCTCATCTTGTCAGATCTTTTGGATTAGAGATATTAAATAAAAACATCTGTAAACTGCTACATTTACACTTTTCCTTTCTGTTATAAATGACATTGCTAACTCTACTGCACTTCTGGGGCCCATTTAATTTAGCAGTTGTTTCAGAAAACACTTCATTAAAAACATTTATTGAATTAATTGTGATATTTCTAATACACCATGCATTATAAGATTGTCACCAGCTGTAAACTCTTCTCCCAGTTGCCTTGTACAGGCAAAACTGGAACATTTTATGTATCATTAAAGTGAAAATTCCAGTAGTTTTAATACTCTGGTCTCGTCATGTAACACTCTGCAGACATTTGAAGAATAAAGTTACTGCCATTTGATTTGTGCCTTCCTTCCAGTTAGCCTCTTATAAATGGGGATAAAATATCCAAGAACCATATCCCTCACACTTATTATTGCCTGTTTTTGACATTGCAGCTATTTGAGATAAGGGCTACTGAATTATAAAACTCATTGAAAAAAAATGCATATGGCTGAGGTTTGTAGGTAGCCACAACCATTATTTTGGTAAGCATTCAAAGTGATTTCCTTATGGGATAGGCAACTGTTTGAACAGTGCCTAAACTAGAGAGACAAAATTCTGAGAAGAAATCTATAATTTATTTATTTATTTTAAACAGAAAAATGTACTCATTGGTGTCTATGAATGAGGAACAGGGAATTAAGCTGTAGCTTTAAATCATTCCTACATGATTTGGGAGGACTCCTCTTTGGAAAAGTACTGTCTTATTCTACCAGGTCCTTTTGTACAATTGTGAATGTAACATGGCTGCAAAGGAATTTTTATTTTTTTATTTTTACTTTTTTTAAACCAGGACAATCCAGGTAAAAATGATTCCTTCATCTTTCTCTCTTGTGTATAGTCACACATAAATGAGTACCAGGTGTCTTAATCTCTGAGTTTCATCCAAGATTGTTTTGCTATCTAGTCTTTCTCTTTTTTTTTTTTTTAAATCTCTCTGATACTTGAACAGATAAGTACCTGTAGAGAACAGTAAATGTTATAGGTGTTAACTTCAATGGAATTAATAATTGCTTGGACACTTTTCTCTGTCGTCACTGAAGAGAAGGAGAATCTAGAAAACTTTCTTAAGTTACAGACTTAGAGGTGGAATTCAGCTACCTAAGAACAGGTAATTATGAACACTTCAGAAGCACTAAGATATACGACATGCGCAGCTGGAGATCACACAGCATTTTCTAAGACATTTAGCCGTCCATCCTTTTACCACCCTTAAATTTTAGACACCTACACTGTGATGGCATGAATCCTGCCCTGTCATAATATAAACTGTACGATATATATATATATATATTATCACTAGCAGAACTTTTAAACAGTTCTCTCATTGCAAACCTCTGTTTATGTCCTACTTCAAGAATTGCTGCAATGACTAATTCTGCTCAAGGATATTTCCCAAGTCCTGTGTTTATTCATGAGCAACCTTGTTAAGACTTTGAAATAGCACTATGCCATTAAAAAAAAAAAAGCTTGGTATTAAAAATGAATACAAAGATATTTAAGGGATAAAATTCTTAAGTCTGAATGGGATAACATGAATACCTAACCATATGAAAATGGCCTTTCTTTGTGGCCTTTCAGTCATTGTAGCCTTTCAGTGCTTAAAGGGGACTTACGAAAAAGATGGAGAGCAACTCTTTGCTCAATCAGTTAATGACAGGATGAGGGGGAATGGTTTTAAACTAAAAGAGGTGAGATTTAGATTAGACATTAGGAAGAAATTCTTCACTCAGAGGGTGGTGAGGCACAGGAACAGGTTGCCCAGAGAGGATGTGAATGCACCATCCCTGGAGGTGTTCAAGGCCAGGCTGGATGGGGCCTTGGCCGACCTGATCTAGTGGGTGGCATGCCTGCTTATGGCAGGGGGGATTGGAACGAGGTGATCTTTAAGGTCGCTTCCAACCCAAGCCATTCTATGATTCTATGATTCTAAACAATCTGGGTCAAAATATAGCCTTTTGAATTGTTCTGCACTACCAGGAAACAGGACTTAATTAAAATTAATGTGGCTTTCCTGTGCTTCCTTTTTTTTTTTTTTTCCTTTTCTTTTGTCCCCCTCTGTTTGTCTAGATCTAGCCATTCCAAGATCTTCCTCAAGTTTTACATTTCTAAGTGTAAAGCTGTAGTAAAAGACACTGGTGCCACTTCTGGCAAATGGAGATATGGAAATACCATCCAATTTTATTGTCCTATGGATCCTAATGTGGTATTATGGTTAATATAGCAGCCCCATGCAGGACAGATGCATTGAATGGTAAATCTAGTCGCCTGAACTGATCATTCTTCTTATGAAACTACACTTGAGATGACACAATAAATCCTCTCAGCTCCGGGAGCCAAGAAATGAGAATTATGACATATGAAGAACAAATATGGCCTTTACAGCACAGTAAATGCATCATAAATTATATGGCTTTTAGTAAGAGGTTGTATAAGGCTATAAACAGTACTTTATCCTACAGGTATGAGTGATGCCTGGCATTTTGTTACTTCACTATTTGTGTGTAAATAAAAAAAGTTATTTGCAAAATCAGATTTTTAATCTCTGTTGTTGGATTCTAAACAGCACAAAAGCACTTGCAAAGGATTCAATTTAAAAATAAAGAAACATGCACCAAACCAACCCATCTTATTCATGGACTGATCAGTGCAGGGATTGAATCAGTGTATGAGTTAACATATGAGTTGGAAGGGTGCCTCAAATCACACATTTCGATAAGAGAAGTCTTACAGTTCATGGAAGGAAGGGGGAGAAACTTCTAGCTTTGAAACATGAAAAGAGCTGTTTTGGGAAACTGAAGAAGGGAGTTCAGAATCAATCCAGGAAAATATTCAGGGTCCCAGATTAATTCAGTTTTCAGGGGATAAACTGCATCCAGGTCTCGAGCTCCCAGCTCCAGAAGGATGTCCTCTTAGAGTAGGTCCAGAAGAGGGCCACAAAGATGATCAGAGGGCTGGAGCACCTCTCCTATGAAGAGAGAAGGCTAAGAGAGCTGGGGCTGTTCAGCCTGAAGGAGGGAAGGCGCAGGGAGACCTCATTGCAGCTTTTCAGTACTTAAAAGAGGCTCATAAAATATGGGGAATAACTTTTTGCTTGGGCAGATAGTGATAGGACAAGGGGGAATGGTTTTAAACTAAAACAGGGGAGATTTAAATTAGATGTTAAGAGGAAATTCTCCACTCAGGGGGTGGTGAGGCACTGGAACAGGTTGCCCAGAGAGGATGTGAATGCCCCATCCCTGTAGGTGTTCAAGACCAGGTTGGACAAGGCCCTGGGCAACCTGACCTAGTGGGTGACATCCCTGCCCATGGCAGGGGGTTTGGAATGAGATGATCTTTAAAGTGTCTCCCAACCCAAGCCATTGTATGATTCTGTGATTCTCTGGACTTGAATAGCAGCTAGTACCTCTACCAAAGGAAATTGTGGAAGAAGGGAACAACATGAGAAAAAGTAAAGAAAGAAAGAGTTTTTCAGTGGCCACAAAAGATTATTCAAGTCCTGACTGTGAACTTATGACAAATATCACAGTTTTAGTGCTGACACACTGCAACACTTAGCTTCTGTTATATGAACAATATTCCATCACCAACAAAGAGAAAGGCCACGTTAAATATTTGTGTAGATCCTTCACCTTCAACCCCCTTCCCCCCCCCCCTCCCCCCCCCCCCCAAATTACAAAGGTGTTACTGCAACTACTATGCATGCAACTAATTTATCAACTGGCCAGGTACTGACTTAGAATCATAGAATATCCCAAGTTGGAAGGGACCCATAAGGATCGAGTCCACCTTCTAGCACCACACAGGTCTATCCAAAAATTCAGACCATGTGACTAAGTGCACAGTCCAAATGCTTCTTAAACTCCAACAGGCTTGGTACAGTGACTTCTTATAGTACAGTGCTAAGAATCTGTGTATTTAACTTTTGCTGAATAAATTAATGGGTATTCAGTTGATAAAGGCAATATCTTCATTCTTTCCTCACATTACAGTTTTGTGTGTTTTCCTTCTTTTTTTTTCCCTCTTTCTTTTTTAATACTCTGAACTAGCTAATACACAAATTCTTTTTCTTGGATGGAAGAACCAGCCCACCCGGGACAATGAAGACATCAGCTGGTTGTTGCTACTGGCAGTAACAGTACTCTGTATAACTGTACAGTAGTGTGTTACTGGCATTATACTGATTAGCATGACACCTGAACCTATGGATGCAGAGCCTGGAGGCAAATTCACATTCAGGAACTGGAATATGGGAGAGGGTAGCTTGCAAGTTACATATGAATAAAATAACCCCCCTTTGTGATTGTTAAACTTAGTGATATGAAGAAGAGGAAGAAGCTATACATGCTGAAAATGTGTATTCCTAGATAGGAAATCTTTTGTTTTAGTGGATGGTCATCTTGTCAGCATAAATGCAATCTTTGGAAGATAACTTCTTAGTGACTTGATATTTTTCCTCTCCTGAAATAGGTGTTGGCTGTTTCTCTACAGTTTCTTTTGCAGACTCAGTCCCAAAGCAAAGCAGAATCACAGTGGCAGCAGAAAGATTAATCCAGTTAAGTGTTTAGTGATTCTGAGAGTGAATATGTTCACATCAGTTGTGCAAATTTTGTTTGTGGAGATAGTTCACAATATGCTTATTGAGCTATTAGCACTTGCTCCAAGCTCATATTGGTTCAAGAAGATGGATAGTGCACTGGGGGACTTCGGTCTAATAAAAGAGCATTGAACACATGAGGACCAGCAAAGGAAGACGAAGAACATCAGAAGAGAAGATGGTGAATGGCCAAAACACTCAGGTTGGAGAGGGGAACAGGAAAATAACTGAAGCAGAAAATTAAATGGTCTGATACTGACTTTGAATAATGGCTATAAGTCACCCTGAATCTTACTGCAGTAGAAATGCGCACATATTAACACTCCCCAGCTGTGATCAGTTTTGTTAAGGTGCAAGGCACTTTCTGTCTCTGTCTCTTTCTCTCCCTTTCCTTATATGAATATCCATCCCCAGGTTAATAAGTAAGGTCTAACTACTTAAAAGACCGTTCCATAGTAAAAATCTCTTTGAAATCTTTTGGAAAATTTGGGTATTTCCTTCTCCTTTCATTAACTCCTTCCGAAAAGTTGGTCCTCCTGTGAGCCCTTCACTCATCAGAATCTAATTATTATTGCCATCCATTTAGGTTTGGCTGCCTGGGTCTAACTATCAGAGGTAGCCTCATGGGAAATCAGACTTGCTGAGATATTTGTTAGCACTGCCAGTTACCTCTCAGGTGGGAGTCACTTTTTTCTGCTTTCATTAACTCTTTTTCTGTTTTCCTGCTGACCACTCTTTAAAACCCACAATCATTGTATTCCCACAGTGAGCTGAGGCAGCAGAACACCCAAGCCATGGATTTTGAATTGTAAAAATTATAGCTGGAAGAGATCAATTAGGTTATCCTACTAGTATTGCAAGATTATATCCCACACTGCAGTTTTCTACTGTTTTGTTCAGTCTGATTTTAAAAGCCTTAAGGGATAGGGTTTCTACACTTCTTCTAGAAGACTTTTCAACAGTTTAATATAGCTTACTGTCAATAGGATGATTTATTGTTTTCTTTTTCATCTACATATTCCTGTGCACAATGCATTTCCATGACCCTTAAGTTACTTCCTTTTGAAAATATTTGAAATCAAATATTTTTCCTTGATGGTGTGATGGTTTGATGAACATTATGTGGGGTTTGTTGTTCAGCATAAATAATAGATGTCTGCTATGGAACACATAAAGCATTCAGTCTTTTTCTGTTCTTTTGTTCTTTCACACATGTACCTATTGATAAGATACGAAAAATTCATTAAAAAGGATTTCCTACTTAAGCAACCCTTTCAGGAAAAAAAAAAAGTATGGATTCTTGAATCCACATCTAAGTAAAGTATAATATTTATGGGTAAAATGATCTTTCCTAGAGAAAAGAAGCTGACTATATCCAATTATTTCTTTGTCTATTTTTCTTGCCACTTACTGCCTGGCTGCAGTGTCCCCAGTCTGTCCTTGACAAAGTCACTACTTCTGTTTCTTTTCACAACCTGTAAGTTTGAGAATGTTTTTATCCTTTTCTGGTATTCTTATTGACATGTACTAATTTTAAACTCCTTGTTGTGCTGCTCCCAGACCTGGTCAATGAAATCCTGCCCAAAGCCCATAATGATCTTCCAGATTTTATTTGAATTCCCTTACTGGAAGAGTCTTTTCCAATACTCTTACTCTTTCACTTTCTTTCTTTGTCACTGTGCACACATGGAAAAAAATAATAATTTTAAAACATGTAGTTCTCCTTGCTTAAACAGGGTTTTACTTATTTTGTTCTATGTAATTTTGCTTGCATTGCGCAGTTTCATACTTATGACTTGATGCATTTAACATACACAGGCATTGAAGTATTCATACATGCATTAGTAGGGCACCAACACAACAGAAAGAGAATAGAAGAAGCTGAAGAGAATTTATTGAGGAAAACAAGTAGTGGAATCTATTCAGAAAAGTCTTTTGAATTTAAGAGAATATTTGCAGGAAGTGAAACAAAGAAATGCTTCATTTTGCATGTACTTATGTTTACAATAGAAAAATGATGGTCTTTTGACACCTGATTCTAGGTTAAAGACATAAAATGGATGATTCCCATTTGCTTTACATCTTGTGTAGGTATATCAAAAACAAAAGTAGGCTGCAATTTGGCAAATCAGTCTAACCATTCAGAACTTTCATAAGCTGAGCTAAAAAGCGTTTGTCTTAAAGATGCTTAAGTGCTTGTTTTGATAAAATACATATATATTTTTCATTTTTCTCAAAACACTAAAACAGTCAAACCAAACAAAAAACGAAAGGAAAACATTGATCTTGTTTTCTAGGTAACAATATTTGCCACAAAAATCAGAGAAATATAAACAGTTTTAATTAACAACACTTTCAGCCATACCTGAGCCAGATACCTGCCTCTCCAGAGGAAATAGAAGAAACTTTGTACTGCACTTAATGCCATGTTAACACTGTTAGAGTTTATGTTCCTTAAATATTTTTCTCAGAAATGTTATCTTTTATTTTATTTTATTTATTATTATTATTTTTTTTCCAATGGTAAGGACCTGGAAAGTATGCAAATGAGAATGGCTTCAGAGGAAGCCTTGCTTTGTCATTTGTCACTGTCAAAAGTCATCAGTAATATAGTATCATGAGAGGGAAATGCTGAAAGACTAAGGAAAAAATTTACTGGAACTTTTAAGCATGATATTGAAATGAGATTTGGAGCAATGCCCCTAAAGAAAACTAATGCTTACTTTGTTAGTCGCTGTGAAGCAAGGAAATGTAGACATGGAGGCATCATTTATCTTCTTTTTGCCCGCAGGGGCTCCTTTCACTAGCCTGCTTGACTTTTAAAATTTCCAACTTGCTTGATAAAACTACAGGCTTGTAACCATTTCACTCAGCTGAAGAATAGGTTAGTAGGAGCTCCTTTCCACACTCTTCCCTGACCTGTGGCAGACAGAGAGATTGCTGTTTTCTGATTCCCTCCTGCTCCTTCTTAGAGCAAGGACAGGATTCTCACTCTTTGGAAGGAATCAGCAAAAGAAGGGCGGAGAAGAAAGAAAAAGGAAAGGAAAAGAGAAAGGGGCAGAGAGAGAGTTAAATTATTACCATTTTTCAGAGGCATAAGTGATAGTTAGCTGTGCAACTGCCCTCCTCCTTTTCTTTTTCAACAGCTCAGTCATAAAGGCAAAACCTAATCGAGTCTTTGAACTAATTCAGTTTCTGTAATTTAACATGGCTTATTGACTTGTGCCTATGGGATTTCCACATGGTCTCTCATCCAAGTGCTAAGCAGGCCCTGGAGTACTTAACTTCAAAACAGGATCAGGTACATTCAGATTATATGACTAAATCTCCTGGAGTCCTATGTTTTTTCCTTTTAAAATCAGTTCTGTAAAAGACAGACAGTTATGGTATCATGACAACAAAGTCTCTTCATCTGCAGAATAGAGTTCTTGCAAGAACTCTGAAACATATCATGCTTCATAGTTGATTGGCTAAGCATTAATGCACCATGGAAAGAGAGTTGATTATATGTTATTTTCTTTAGATCATACATAAGGATGTAAAAGAAAATGAAATATCCAATGCCACACCAAGAATCAGTGTTAGAGTCAGGGTCAGAACTCAGGACATCTTCACCACCAAGGCCATGGCTCAGGCCACTCTAGGCTAATTAGATCTTTTCTAGTCCCAGCACTGTACAACTGCTTGAGATTCTTCTTTGTCTTATTAGAGGGCATGAAACATACTGATAAATAACCAATGTTTTAAGGAGAGATATGAAATTATGATATTTTGGACCAGACACATTAAAGAGTGTGAAAACCCTAGAGGTGTTGAATACCTTCAGTCACTACAGAAGTCATATGAGGTATGGGATATCATTATTATTATACATCATTAAATCCATTCTGTGTTCCTCTGGACTTTGTACCAAACACAGTATTTATAGTGAAATAAAATTTGATTTGACACCTGAAAATTTTAAAGGCACAAGTAGCAGACGAGCTTTCAATTTATCCCTCTGACTCTCCTGAATAATTTTGTACTACAGTGTTATCTAGGAAAGTAATTAGCAGCTGGCTTTGACTAAATTCTTCCCTCAGAGATCACTTTTCTCAGTTTGGGAGAGAGAAAGGAATACACACGGGATGGTGTGTAATTCCTCATTTAAAAATCTTTCCTGGAAAATACGTGTAGGTGCAGTTAACTGAAATTATACTTTCCATGAAGACAGAAGAAACTCGGTCTCTGTCCAGGAACCTGTAGTGATTTTAACGTTGAAACCCGCAGTGCACAACCTGGCTGTCCCCGTTGAGTTACTGGATGCTCTTTTTCCTTACCAGGCGCCTGTCTGGTGTCAGTGGCTTCCTCTCAGCGGTTTGAACAGGATGCGGCGCAGGAAGGAGTCTGAGCAGCTGCAGCAGCACCAGAGCAGGAGGGACGTGGAGGGGAGCCTTCCCAGCCACCACTCCCCTCTGCCCCGAAACCCAGCTCCAAGCCCCAGTTGCTGTTCTCCTTCAGCATCTCCAGACTTGCTGGATTCCTTGGTCTGCAAGCAGAGGAGTCAGAGATGCCTCTGAAAAGCAGTTTTGGTGCCTAAGACAAGCAAAGGTGAATCTTCAGCCCTTCCCCACTCTGCTCTTCCAGGGGCCCAGAGAAGCAATGGAAACATCATGCCTGGAGATTTTCAGAACTCAATGGGATGAGGCCCTGGGGTTGGACTGAAGACCTCCAGACATCCAGAATGGAAATATGTCTTTCCCTGTCATCAGGTGCTTCTGTTTTCGTGAAGATCAACAGTCTCTTCTCACACATTCCTACTAATTAGGTTCAATAACAAGCAGAAAGGCCAACTGCTCCCTCCTTTCTGTGCTAAGCTAATGCATTCTGTGGCAGCTGGGTGGAGGGGTGGCATATTCAGAGATACTCCCTTAAGTTATCTTTCAGCAGAACAGTAAAAACATGCAAATTACTAAATAACTTCAGTGCTGCTTGACAACTTATATTATGAAAGTCATGATCGATCTAGGGTATATTTTTCCAATAGCAGGGGAAGAATAAATGAAGGCAAAATATTTTAAAAGGGCAGGAAAAACAAAACATAGGGAAGATAACTACATCTTTGTTGTTATCAATAGTGAGGATACTTGGTAGCAAGCCAAACAATTCAATTTCAGTGTTGGTGTTTTTCAGAATGTATACAGCAATTTTTCGAAGGCATTAGGCTTCCTTTATTCAGTTGTAACGTGTGATTCATTGGCTGCTGGTCTTTCTGAAAAGTTGGTGCAAACCAATTAGAAAGTAATCCCTGCATTGCACAAAAAGCTGAGCTAATGTAATCAGAACTGGAAGTCTGTATCTTTCCACAGCAGAGTGAGAAAACTGTGGTGGTTCAGATTTGTGAGACGGTTGCCCTGTGCTTTGGTAACAGAGCCCTGGGGATTTAATTCTTCCTGTCCAAGTATTTTCTTTTTGGAATCTCCGTCCTTTAAGTAGGTAATAGACACTCATCTGTGAAATCCTTTTAGAGGTTCTTTTCTTCACTAAGCACAATTCAGTCACCTTCCAGTTCCATTCCATGGGAACTTCACTTCTGGAGTGTTGTAGCTGTTTAGACTGTTCTCCTCTGGCCTCATCCAAAGCCCGCGGCAATCAATGGAAGTCTTTCCACTTATTTAAATAACTATTGAACTGGATAAATAGATTCTTTTTTTTTTTTTTTTTTTTTTTAATATTTCTAGTGTTTTTTTTAATTTGTAAAATACATTTTGAAGGTTTGATTTTTTCCTTTTTTTTTAATTTTTGTTTTTGTTTTCCTTTTCCTTTGCTTTTGCCTTTGCCTTCCTCCTCTCTCTCCCTCTCCCTCCCCCCATTTATTTTAAAACCATAGACATCATCTTCCAGTTATTAACTCAGTCAGGCTTTTCTCAATTTTCCTGCAAAAGTTCTAAAGAAATCTGTTCTCAGAAGAACATAGTTCATCACTAGTGGAATGAAATTAACTCAATAACACCTGTGTCAATATATACTTATTCTTCCAGAGCTTTTGTTTAACTCTCATGCTTGATCCTTTCCTGCTTGAGCTCATCCTTTTGTATTGAATACATAAGATTTTTAATACCTAAATTAAATGTTTCTCATGCTCTTTGATACAATTGATGTATTCTTTTACGTTTTTTTTTCTCTCTCTCTCTTTAGTATGCTCATTAACTAGCATTTATTATTTATACTTGGGGTGAAGGTGCTGTTTATAGTTTCCTTTCAACAGAACATCTTCTCGATATGAGACTTGCTATTTTTGATACTTTATCTACCAGGCTTTAGATAGCATAGGGGCATGGAAACTTTTACTCACTTTCACTTGTCATATAATCTCATTTCATATTATACATTTACAACATTTTCTACACTTCAGCACTGCCTATTACGCTAAAGTGATATGTTTGTAATCCTGTTAGCAATGTCTCTTCAAAAGAAAAATAAATATATATATATTTTGCATGAAGAAAGTTTGTCTCTTGCTCAACCAGCTATAGGTGTCACAGAGAGAGAAACTCTATAGATGACTGGTAGGATTTGTATGTTTTGAGGATATTTTTAGTCTTTGGAAGAACCCTAAGTGAATTACTATTGATACAAATCATCTCTATGTTCATATTATTAAAGTCCATATTTAAAGAACGTTGTCAAATCTGTAGAAAGAATGGTGTCAAGGGAAATGGACAGTTCTTTGTGGAGGAGTTTGAAATGAGAGAAAGCTGCTGAAGATGCGGGGCAGATAACCATGGCTAGTACAGCTGGTAAGTGCTGAGGGTTATCAGAATCAAATTGCAAAATCAATATCCTCTTACACCAGCTTCTTGGGAATGACACCAAGTGGTGCTTGATTTCTTAGCATCGTTTAAATATCACTGAGCTGAAATGCCATGGGAGGCATATGATGGATGCAGACTATAGTGCACAGAGGCAGGGCTTGTGTTTGGTTACCATGGTGACAGCAATAGAGCTATCTGTCTGCAGGCAGAGAGTGGAAAAGACAAAAAGAAGTGGGAGACCTGAAGCAAAGAAAGGTTGGATAAGGCTACTCAAGGCCATCTGACATGTACATAGTCAAAATACACATTTGTTTAGGGAAACAGACAGCAGGAGACAGCAAAGGATTCATTGCTGCCTTCTTTGATTTGCCAAAATCATATGGCAGCTACTTGAGATGATATGAAGTGCCGAAGAGTTGGGAGAATTAGCAGTCTTTCAGCTCTGTACATTCTTCCACCCCCTGCACCCCATTCAACATCCCAGAAATAGTACTAGCAATCCTGTCTTTCCAAGGTTTTTCCTGGCTCTGTGTCCCAGTTCTGCCAATTATCAGGGCAAGAACAACTCATTCAGCCTTTCCTAGGCATTAAGCACAGTAAAATTTGAGAAGTCTTTATTCACTTCTGATGCTGTGTGCTTCCTTTAAGAGACTAAATAGGCCAAATAGAAGACAATTTGAATTTGAAGTCAGGAGTGAAACTGGGATGAACTCAATAAGGAAGCTGGGATAAAGAATAAATAAATATTATAAGAAGATCAATGGAAAATTGAGAGAGGTTTGTCACGAAGTCTATAATGCTAATCAAAGCAAAAAAGCCAAATTTTTGATGATGGTTTGCTAATTATTTTTTGTAAACATCTAGCTAACTTCTGGCATCTGATTTGCACAAATGTTGAGCAGTCCATGCAAGAATGATACCAAAGGGGCTATGTGCAGAGTTTATAAAGTGCAAGACAATGTTAAATCCTTACAAAAATAATTTCTTCAGATTCAAATTGACCACTTCAAATTTATTGATACTGTGGACTTCTATTTTTCCAAATCTTAGCATCTCAGCTGAGAATATAGAAAATGTTTCAAAAGGGTGCTGTAAAAATGAATGCATGATAGAGATGAGTTACACAGAAAAGCCCATGAGGAAATTAATAATTCTATCTTCCAAGCAGCGTTATAATTGTGTGCAATAAATAAGGCCCAGAGCTACTCAGTGAAGGATAAGGAGAAAACAAAATACTGAATTGCTACTCATTAAATGAGTACTGTCTCTTCTGTGCACTGAATGAAATAGGGGTCCTGTGGGAAAAAAAATGTATATGACTATGTAATTAAAAAATATATCATTATGTATTCACATGAGGGAGCCAGATTAGAGCAATCTGAATTCTGACATTTTCTAATTTTGAGGGCTTACAAAACAGATTATTTTGCGAGCCATGGAAACTAAAACTTTAGGCTGCCTTACATGGTCATATATTCTCCACAGGAACTCTTATCTTTCACCAATTTCAGACAAATTCAGCAAATTTTCAAGGACCCTAAGGGTCCTTTCAGTTTGAGATTAAGTGTGTAAAGGTAGGTGTCTTCAGATAGTAGGTACCTGCAGAAAGTAGGTGACTAAACTGTTACAGTCAGTATAGACTTAGACTTAATTCAGTTGCCTGCACAAACGTTCAGTGCTATTTTAAATAAACTTATATATCCTGTCTGGTTTTCTGCTGCTACTGCAGGAGAGTGAGTAGTATCCTATGTCCAAATCACCTAACCCACACAATGACTGAGTATGTTTCAAATAGTGAAGGTGATCAAATACATCTCAAGTAATTGTGGACATCTGACCACAGAATCATACTTGAAGGCTGTTCAGCTGATGAAACCTAGGGAGTGGGTTAGTGTCACCTGATGTAACTTGATCACCTGAATCATTCTCTAGGCTCAGCTGACTGAATTGACAAGATCCTTATTGACTAAAATGGGACTTAAAATGAGAATCTTAGATACCTAAATATGAACATCTAAATTTAGATGTCTGTGTGAAACTGCATTCTGTGTTAAATACCTGAAAATAAAAATCTGTGTTCTCTTAATATACCTTTCTGTGGGAAACGCAGAGTGACCTCAACATTTATCTGTTGTACATCAGCAATCCCTTTCCAATTATCATGAATACATTAAGTGATCACACAGGACTTCTGTAGCTTCTGATGAGCTGTGGTGCATGTTCTCTCTTGTCTAGATAGAAGACAAAAAACTCATCAGTGAAGATGGGAGGGAACAAGAAAAGGAGCTCTGGGGGGCAAGGGAGACAACAGGATATCGTCTGGTAATATGAGAAGGATCTAGAAATAGCACAATCATGACATTACATAGAGTGTGGTATTGCTATGTGGAATAAGTGAAACATGAAATGTATGACTGATCATGGAAATATAGTTTCACTGGTTCCTTTGTTCATAGACAATGCGTTTTATAGCATATTTAAATTTGCGTAGTTGCTAAGTGGTTTCTTTTCTAAACAGACGGACATGAATTCTTTAGTTTTACATGTTGCTTTCTGTTTTATATTGGTATTACCAGTATTTTCTCAGTCAGTGACTTGAATAATAGGTAGGTAGGTAGAAATATACTAGATACATTACTCCTATCAAATGATGAGATTGTGTTTTGAGTTCATGCCCAAGTCAACATCTTCTGTCTCCTTCTACTTATTAGCTTTAAGACCACATAGCTTAGTTTGAATCCAGGAGGCTTTGGATAGATGTTATCTTGTAAAGGCTTCCTATAAGGTGAATCTCCCAAATAAATAAATTTTAAGAGTCATTATACTTTAATGAAAACTTACATTTTTTTTTCTAAGTCAAAATTAATTAGTTTACAGCACTTTACTGGATTTGGTTGGTGTCTCTGTACGTGTCCATTGCCTGTAAGCAGACTTCAGTTTATCAAGTGAAGTTATTACATGGCTGAAGTTATTAGATAGCAGAGTTCTTAAAATATCAGTAAAACAGGCAAAAATAGAATACGTACAAATAAATGCCCCAAATGCTGTTCATAAGGAATGTATGGGATGTTAGGCCTCTTGAGTCACTGCACTGAGAAGGCTGACCAAACTCCCACCATGACAGGCTGAGGTCTGGTGATCTCCTTCATTGCGGGAGATAACGAGATAAAGGAACAAAGGAATGCAATTGCTGAGTAAACCTAAGGACAATGAGACACTAGACACCAGCTGAAGCATGAGATGAGAGTGAGCTCATCACAAGCACCACATTCATTTTTAACTGGTTTGAAAGGACTGAACATGGAACATAAGAAAAGGTATAAAGTAAGTAGGTATAAAATAAGTAATCTCCTACACTCAGTTTGGACTCCAACTCAGCTGGTCAGTATACTGACAACTCTCTCATTAGCAGTAGATGCCATGATGCTAACTGTCAGGGAAGATGCAATTCAACACAGGCTTCTCGAGTATGGTGAGGATATTCTGGGGAAAACACAAACCAAAGGAGTGGCTTACAGGGCATGGGTAAGAGGAATAATTTGTGCCTCCATGTTGTTTGAAGAAAGACCGTAAAGAATCAATTGACTGTAACTACCTATCTATCTGCAGTAGAGAATAGTTTTCTTTTCTTTTTGCCTTTTTTTTTTTTTTTTTTTTTTGCTTTTTATTTCCTCCCTGTCTTTAATTGATTTATATTTCCTTTAAGTGATTGCTTAATTAGTCCTGGGATCTGAAAGAAATCCCTAACACCTCTCTACAGGTGCATCACACCCACTCTGTTCATTACATCCACAGGAAATTTTATGATTCATCTTAGAGTCTCTCCATTCCCATCCTCTTCTTCCTTTATACTTATTTTCGACTGCCCATCTTCCTTTCAATGATCTTCACCATGGGAAGAACAAAGAAAACTCAGCCAAGTTTGCTTGCTTACCAGTCAGTGAGTTTACACCATCCATTTCCCATTTGTCTCTTTTCTATATTTTATCTGACACTCAGTTTCTCGTCATTTCCTGCCTCACTTCTCCCAACACACTTTACATGGTTCTCTTTTTATGGATGTTCTTCTTTGTAGCCTGCAACATTTTGTATTCCTGCTGCCCCATTTTCCTCCCAACCCACCACTGTCTGAGGCCTCCACATGGTAGAAACTGTGGAATAAATGGGGTTGTGTTTCAGGTGATACAACCATTAATCAGCTAGTTTCAAAAGGGTGCTGTGAAAATGATGCTATGTAAAGAAGGAGCTGGAGCCCCGTTTGTCACCCCAATCTACTACTGTCATCATAAATAAGGGCTTCAGTTCATCCAGCCACTGAGCCTGGTTCAGAATCAACGCTATGATACTGTAGGTAATTCCCTTTGAGAGGAAATTTAGACACTTGATTCTATTTTTCAGTTGGTTGGTCTCTTTCCAAGCTTCCCAGTTTACATTACACCCCTGCTTGGATTGTCAATGAATTTCTAGCAACAGCAGAAGTCATTTTACATAGCACATCCCACTGTGGATTGTGTATGAAATTTATGCCTTTAATTTTTGTATATAAAGCCTCACTATTCTGTCTGTAGGCATTTTATAAACCTCAGAATGAATAACAAGGATATTCACAGCCCACACCCCCACACTCCATTATAGATATGTTACAATCAGCTGGGAGTCATGACATTTATCAACTGCTGAAGGGTAATGCAGTTTATCACTTTTTAATGAATTATATTCTGTACTGCTCATTTCCAGAACAGATAAATACAGTCAAGGACATCCTGGAGGAGCAAGTTATGCTGATTTTTTTCTAAGTTTAATGATATCTAGTTGGATTCTTCCCCATAGGTTGTGGTCTGTTTCTGTTGTACAAAACCAGAGTTTGGTACAGGAAGACTTGGTATTAAGCATAGGTGATGCATAATCAATAAAAGTATATACAAAGGGCTTCAGTTCCCTGAAGGGGCTGAAGAGAGATATACAGCAGAGCACCTTGCCTTATGTGGTCATCAGTCAAAGGAGAGCACATCTAAGTCTGAACTGTCAGGTTGAAGTAGTTCATGCTTGTAGTTCATAGAAACAACTTTAGTTGTGTGAAATCTAAATGCTTTTAATTTTAAAATTCAGGTAGAGCTTGAGAAAAAGCCTACTAAAGTCAATCTCCCAAATGTGTGTGTGTTCTGGATGTGGATAACCTGAGAGAGAGAGAAAGAAAGGTTTGAAAACGGGATGCAGATCTGTCTAGGAGATGACAATTCTGTATTTCTGTTGTTTTCTGGAATTGGAAAGAAATGACAAGACAGATCTAGGCATAAAAACAAACAAACAAAAAACACTACCAAACCAAATAAAACATACAAAAAAAAAACCCCTCTTAATGAAATGATT